>NC_056732.1:684871924-685149424 GCF_019279795.1 Protopterus annectens | reverse complement strand
AACATTACCCTCTCACTCCACCCCCCCCAAGGACCAAGCATAATACCAGCACACTGCCAGCCACCCAGTATTACTGCAGTACAGGTTAAAACACCACTGTCCAAGGCCAAGAATACAGCTTCTATGGAACCTGAAAATATCCCTGGCTGTTTTCTACATGAACTACAGAGTGACCTGGCACTTTACCTGTGTGCCCTGTTCAAGCACAGCCTCACCTCAGGCTTTGTCCCTACTGAATTGTGCACTGCTACAGTCACCCCTCTCCACAAATGAGGTGTAACTACAGACCCTGGGAAATACTGCCCCAACTGCCTGACAAGTCTGTTATGTGAAGCTATGGAATGCATCATCATCCACCTAATAAACAGGGATATGGGAATCTATAGACTCAGGATCCCACACAGTTTACCTTTGTGAAGGGTAGGTCATGCCTGCTCATTGAACCTGGTCAACTTCTTGGTGTCAGTCACCTGAGCTGTGGATGAAGGCAATGTGACACATACAGCCTACACTGATCTGGCCAAAGCCTTTGATAGCATTCCCCACTCACTAAGCTCAGCATCAACCCCTATATCACTAGGTGGGAACAGAGGCACAAACACAGGGGTAGATTGGACATACTGCTGTCATACATTGAGACAGTTTCAGATGTCACTGGGTTTGTTGTAACATCCTTTATGAGGAATATGACGTCAGTAATACCAATAGATGTGAGTATGTACTGACTGCATTCTTCAGAGTCCACAACTACTTTACCAAGAACACCAATTGTCTTGTGAACACACAAAATATGACAGGCAGAAATGTGGCCAGTCTGTGGACAGCGTGACAGTGGAGAGATATGTCAGACTCAGGGACCTGGGGACCCAGGTTGATAGTAGTCTGTCATTCGACACCCATGTAGCTAAAGTAGTTAGGAAGACCTTCTACATTGCCCACCTTATCATGAAGGGATTCTCATCTAGATCAAGGGAGGTCATAGTCTCCCTATACTCATCACTCATCAGACCAATGATTGAGTACAATGCCCCATTCGGAATGTATCTGACCCGACACTTGCAGCAGCTGGAGAGGCCACAAAAGTTCCTCACCAAAAGGATAAAGGGTCTCAAACATCTGTCCTATGCTGCCCGACTGAAAGAACTCCAGCTCTATTCAGTCGCTAAACACCGCTTGCTCAGAGGTGACCTTTGCCTAACATACAAGGCCATGTCAAACCCAGATTTGATGAATATGCTTCACCTCAAAAATCTAGATCCGTCAGAGCCACAAGGGCGGGAGACTTAAACTCGACACGGCTATTAATAGGGGCGTGCTGGAGGATAGATTCATCACCCAAAGACTCCCTATGCTGTGGAATAAAATCCGGTATATGTGAGGCAGAGCACCTCGCTGGCCTTGTTCAAGAGAAATCTTGACCAATGGATGGGAGATCGCAGATATACCCCAGGGATTACCTCAGTGCCACTGCTCAACAGAGGCACAGCAAAATAATGGGTATAGTTCCCCATACTAAAGGGGTGGCGTAAGCCACAAAACTATGGGCTAGGCTTGTAAATGCCCTCGGGCAGATAGCCTAGTATGAACCTATGAACCTATGAACCTATGAGTCGTGACGTCACACACTAAATGCATGTCCACACAAACCCTGTCAATCTATCAATCCACCATGTGTATAACATCACTGATGACATAGATCTGTTCACAAATCTGGGGATATGTCCCCCATGTTGGTTGGTTGTCTCCACATGTATTGTCCTGTGACATATTGCCACCCACTGCATATGAATCTGTAGGCCACCACCTCTTTAATGTCCCTCACACAGGCAAGGAAATGGGGCAAGGCCCACATTAAGGAATATGTCGGGACTAGCAGCAGTGTCCAGGCCCACAGCACAATACAATGTGGGCACCTACATAGTGGTATGGGCGTAGCAATACTTGACATCTGCACATCTGTACAGAAGACAGACAGAAAGTAGATAGCCAACAGGTTATGCATTAGGATGAATATTTTGAAAGGTACACGTCTGAAACTGAATGGTATGCCATTACTACATGACAGCAGACCTCAATGACATGTCCAAACAACATAGTAGTCTACACTTAATATCAACATATCAGATCAATATCCAATAGGAGATACATATAAACTTACAGCTCAAACACCAAGAACAAGATACTCAGTACTCAGAGTCCAAATTTGCATGCAGGGGTATATGGGTCCAGTACTACAATCTGCAATCTACTCTTACTTGAAAAAGCACTGTTAAAAGTACTAATGTAATGATACAATATGTGTTCAACTATTTCTGTCAACCAGTGTACTGTAGCTGGTGTAACATGCAAGTGTGACTGCATATAACCTGGGATACTACCCATGTATGAAACAAATACAAAGAGAAAAGATTGTGGTACTAGCCATGTATACACTGGTGTCCCATACAGTATACTCACACCCCTTGCTACTGTAATAACAGCACATAGAAGCATGTTATGTACAGGGAATTAAGTGCACTTATTAAAGATGTCATTACCCTGCTATTTTATCAGACTGGAATGTGATCACTGGTTACCAGGGCTAAACTATGCTTAGCAGGTTTCAGCAGTGCTCAAATATAAATGCTAAGCAGGTTTGCGCACTGTAAGCGAAGCCTACATGGTGTAAGTACCTATTCATTTAACCATATGTTAGCACCGCTTGCCATCACACAAACTCGTGCAAACATGCTCAAAGCTGTTCAAAACTGCCTTAACCACTCTGTATCCAACAGTCCTTGTTCTGCCTAGCAACAAAATAAACAGCCTTTGCAGGTTTTGAACACAGGGCCCTGCAGACCATAGCCTATGAACTTTACCAGTAAGCCATCTTAGCTCCATTGTTTGAGGATGTTTTCTCAAACACACCCTTTTTTACAGCCAGTTTACAATAGGGAAGAGAAAAGTGGGCAATTAGTAAGGATTGGTATCTATAAATATATATATTTCTGACTAGAAACATACATAGAGAGAGAAAGTGAGATATGTAGGAAGATCCATATATGTGTACAACAATATATAGATATATTACCAATAAATACTGATGTGTATATGTGTATATATATATATATATATATATATATATATATATATATATATATATATATATATATATACACATACATACATACATGTCCAAAAATGCCCATACAAACATATTCTGCTGATAGACCACCCACAACTGGGCAGCATGCACAGTTGGATACAAAAGCAGCTGTGACACTCACATCTACTCCCCACAGTCCAAATAAATAAGTGAACAGTACACTGCTACAAAATAGTGATAGGCCATACACAATGGCCAGACATACCACAATCTTTTAGCAAAACAAATAAAATGTCTGAACATAGCAAAGGAAAATACAATGAGCCAGTAATTCACACATGTTTATTATACTTTGATGTCTTGGCCAAAGCCTTCAAGGATTAAACATTTCCAGAAATACATGGCTTAATCACAACAGGCATTTAACACCTAATTACATAATTGAATACAGTGCCTCTAATTACACTCATCATTTAACCCCCTATGGAATAAAGTATCACAGTTAATATTAATACATTGATTCTATGCATAACAATTGTCCTTTTATGGATGTTTCATCACACTGAGGAACAGATGTCTTCAGAAACAGTACCTTGAGACCCACTACTGTCCTCATGGTGAGATTTATTCAAATGTACAGCCGTAGAACTGACATATTTCTTATCAGTAATACATCTGACATGTTCTAACAGCCTAGTTTTAAAACATGTGTTACTGTCCCCCACATTAAATATGTTACAAAGCCATCTAAGAGCATTCTCTATACACCAACCTCTTCAATGTACAGACTTCAGCATGTTTCCCAGCCATTCCCCTCAGCAGGAATTACAGCACTAAATAATGATAGACCAGTATACCTATCCACCTACTACTGTATGACATCTGGACAAAGCCTGACATAATTGGTGGACAGAAACCCAAATATATGGTCATACATGAAATATTGCTGTTATACACTGAGAAAGTTGCTGGTGTTACAGGATTTGTTGTAACATATCTTTTCTGAGGGATATAAAGTCAGAAAAACAAATGGATGTTACCATCTACATTATACAATCACTGGAGTATGCTACTGATTTGCCAAGGACAACACCTGTCTGGGGAACAGCCCATACATAACAGGCTAACTTGTGGTCATTATGTGTATGGTCTTACAGTTGAGAGCTATGCAGAGATGGAACTTTGTCAGACTGAAACCCATGCAGAATTAGCATGTGCAGACAAATCCTGTTAAGCTAGCAGTATTCCAGACATATAACAGCAATACTCACATTCTGCCCCTAGGTCTTGAACCTTCCCCACCATTTAGTTGGCTTGTCTCCAGAAGTCTTGTTGTAAGAGGTAGTAGGTCACACAACTCCAGGATCTTCCTCACAAGTAAGGGAAAGGGCCAATGCCCACATGGAGTACTCATTTAATAGGAGTGTGTTGCCATGACATTGGCTATTGGAAGAACTACACAGCTGCTCTGCATGCACTTAGGAAGTGGAGAACCCCAATAGGTGCACAGGCCATCACCTGGTCATGAGCATCATCTACAAAAGCCATGCTGCCACCTATTAAACCAGCTCTATCCCTGTAGTGCACAGAGAGAGAGAAAAATAACAAATGAAACATAAAGTAGAAAAGAGAAGAAAGAAAAAAGGTAAGTGGAACATGTAAGCAAGTAGTTGAATGTAGTACTTGGTCTGCAATAATGGGAAATAAGATTTGGAGGGATAGATGTCCCAACAAGACATGCTGTACTAATGTCCTGCTAAACAGCTGCTATGGCCATAGCATCTGGTTCTCTCTGCAGTTGGAGATATCACAGACATACCTCTCAACTTTACAGATCTTCCACATTTTACCATCATGTATTTTTGTCTGTTCCTCCTGAGATCTGTACTTTTCTGACAAATAGCTTAGGATTTACTTCATCAGGTAATGACAAACACTTGAGTTTAAGACTCCACATCCTTAAGAATATTCACCGTAATGCTAAATGTATAATTCTATGCACATCCTATATATGTAACAGGAATATTTCAAGTCTGTCCCATTTAACCCCCCATCATTTTAGGCATTGTCCAGATGTGATGTTCTGAGAGGTTGTGAGGTGGGGTCACAGCTAAGGAGCCTGACTCGCCCTGGGAAAGGACAGTTCATATATGACAACTGCAGGGGTGTCTGTCAAACAGTTGTGACTGTGTCACTGTTAGGCCAGTTAATGGGATGTTTTCCATATCCATGTTACCTGTAATTGTGAGTATGACACATGTTTGCCTCGCAAAGCTAAGATACCTAAAGAGGGCATGTGCATAGTAATGTACTGTTGCAGACATGAGTGTTGAACTGCATGTGATATCCTGAATTAATAATATTCAACTGTACAGCGTTCTGCTGGACAATAAGCACATTTGTGACTGATATCTGTAGTCACATAAACATATACCTGTGTTATGTCAGCCAAACCATTGGCAGGTCTGTGAGTAATGACATTGTAACATAATAGCCTACTTATGACCGTTGGTCCTCTTCCAGGTTATCAAAGTGATGTCAAACCCTACTGTGCAATCAATGTACTAATGTATGGTGCAGCTATATTAATACAGTATCAATACTGATGTCCCCTTTGACACCCATTTATGTGTGCCATTGTAACAGGTTGAGATGTATGATTGAGCAGCAAGACTGTAACTACAGTGTGCCACACTAACATACAACAGAAATGTATACCAGATATCCCCTGAGCACATGTATTTATGCTTATGTTCAGCTGGAAGGCACAATACTAAATCACTTGGATTTCAAGCATTCAGATACAATGGTTTTACCTGTTGCACATGTGTGTAATATCAGTGTCAGTGCATACAACAGACAGAAATGTGTACAGCTATTGGTTGTTGCAGTGCCCTGACACTGATATAGGTACTAGAGTAGGCACAATATTCAGCTATTAATCAGAGAAGTGTCCACCTGTGTTATGACCCTCTGTCCATGGCTACCACTTCCAGCTATATCCACAGCTATATACAGTGTATATTGCAAGTGTACACACCCCTGTTAGAATCCCAGGTATGTGTGCTGTATGACAATCAGACCAAAGAAGATAATTTCATAATGTTTTTCATCTTTATAAGACCCCTAACCTGTACAATTCCATTGAATTACAATCAAAGGTGTTTCTATGAAGGTTTTCAACTATTGCCAAGTAAAGATGTGCTATGATGTTAGAGTCCAGACCAAGATGGGTGAATGCTGTAACCATCTCAAGAGGTGCATACAGAACACATCAGTTTAAGGGTGTGCACACTCATTCAACTGGCTTACTGTACTGAGTATTATTTCCATATGTTTTCACAGACCCAATTGTTATGTTTTCAATTGAATTTTACAGGCTATAGGTCACACTGCAGGTGGGAATTGTTATGAAATGAGTTATTGTGGTGTCATGTTCCAATTGCACAAATACCAGACAGTGTATCAGGGATGTGTACCCTTCATATCCACTGTAGCTATATGGACACAGCAGTACCTGACCTGTATATCCAGCCTCCACCAAGGTAGAGTAATCCCATTTGGTGGACAGCAGCAATACACAAACCATATAATAGGTTGCTACATTGGCTGTACAGGGACACATAGGTGCAGGCAACAACTTTGAAGCAAGTCCACCTATATCTGAGTAAGTATATAAGTTCACAGGTGACTTCCTGTAAGGCTGACTATGACTATGAATCGGACATACCCACACTAGCAAGGACAATTGCAACCATGTCTCCAGATATGTTGTAAGTCTCAGATGAAACAACACAATTCACCCTGTACTGGGGGTAAAGAATACCTCATATACACATGCCATGGATATAGGCAACCTGCATCACACAGGTTAGGCGGGAACATCACCACCCTGTCCACCCCAGTTGTACAGGGAGATATGCACATCAATCACACTCCTCCCCTCAGCAATGGTGAGCATGTACATATTACCTACTGATGGCAACAACAGCATATCTCCACGGGGCATAATAACATCAGTGTCTTCCTCCTACATGACCTCAGGCATGTGGTCAGAGCTCCATCACACACCTCAGTCAAACACAGACCTGCCACCATCCACACACCATCCACATGGAAGACGCCCACTGTCAACCCTCTACACAGAAATGAATGGAGGTTAGAGGATTAAGTCATCAAGTGCCCAACATTGGGGGGAATAAGATAGCTCAGGGACATGCGTGTAGTGGAAGCTGCTATAGCCATGATAGCTTGGAGGGTTTCCGTGTAGTGTGGATTATTTGCAAGTAATATCCACTGTTGATGTGCATTTTGTCAACCATATGAGGTCCTGTGACCTTTTTCCTGTTTATGACTTCCAAGTAACATGCAGAGTGCTCACCTACCAGCATTCTCTGTTGGAGAAACAGACATCATCACCCAATATGTGATTGGACATTATACCCTGTCATTTGGACAGAGAGCAGAAGATGTGTGGGAGAGGACTGCCCTGTGGAACAGTGCGGTCCACAGGGTAAATGATGCCAGCCTGCACAGCAGAACATATGAGCATGTGCAGCATCAGGCCACCAACCTCAAATGTCATGCCCATCAATGGGGTGCTGCTGTAGCAAGGGACTGGCTATCCACAGGTGGGGGTCCAGCCATCCAGCCCCAAGTGACACCCACCAAGGAGCTCCACACCACACTTGGGCAACACACTGAATGCACAAGACATGATGCTGAGGGAAGCATTGTGGAGGTGGGTTGCACACACACATTGGATGAGGAGCGTGCAGGTAAGATCCCAGTGGGGATTAGTACACTAATGTATCAGACATACATGTATCTGTATTGTATCTACATGCATGTGTCAGGTCTGGTTGCAGTTGTGGATGGGGTTTTCTAATGCACAGAGGTGCACATCTATGGTGAGGACAGCACATTGTATATTATTGAGGTTAGTACTGTAGATGTGCAGACATGCTGCATCCATCCTGTACCAAGGACACATGTGCATCTGCTGACAATAACCCCCTCTCACAACTACCTAGGACCCTGTGGTTTGTATATGGAACAACAGCCTGAAGCTGGTGAGTATGACATTGTTCTGTTGTTGCTTGGCAACACCCTAGGCATGTGAAGTGCATGCAATTTACCATGCACACAACCATCAGTAACAGCTATATTGCTTTATGTAATAGCTATATTGCTTGTTGTGCATGTTCACTTGTGCTGGGGTTAAATGTATTGCATCACTGTGGTCACCACCGGGGTATATCTGATGTGAGCTCAACACTCTTGTTACATACTTCACAACTTGTCAGTGACAAGACGTCTGGACAGAGGCCAACAAATTGTGCTGGACAAACGGCCTAAGGTAAGTCATGCCTGACACATTACTGGTATACAGTGGATATAAATTGTGTACATACCCCTCTTAAGATACAAGGTGTTCCCGTTACATACTAATTAGAACCACAATATGACAGTCCACACCTCTTCCAGCCTTTAATGTGACCCATAACAGGTACAGTTCACTTGCAAAGCCAAGCATCTGGACTCCTACAAGACTGGCCACCTGTGAGTGTGGCAGATGTCTTATCAGCATGATGTGTCAGTCAGGTATGATACCTCATGCTGCCATGTGTGTCAGTACACTCATTGTAGCCTATTTGGCTATGATATCACATACATGGGCACAAAGACCACTTCTGACCATGTATAGGTTCCAAACATATGAATATTCCAGGCACATCTGTACAGAGGACTGTACAATGGTTTAACCTGCTCATGTGAGGCAGATGGTGTTACCACATTATATAAATATATAATAGCAGCGGGAGGTGATTACCAGTCATGCATGGTATACACAGTGGTCACCACTGGGGCCTATCTGATGTGAACTCAACACTCCTGTAGCATACCTCACAACTTGTCAGCGCCAAGATGTCTGGACAGAGGCCAGCAAATTGTGCTGGACAAATGGCCTAAGGTAAGGTCATGCATGACACATTACTGGTATACAATGGATATACATTGTGTACATACCCATCTTGAGATGCAAGGTGTTCCTGTTACATACTAATTAGGACCACAATTTGACAGTCTGCACCTCTTCCAGCCTTTAATGTGACCCGTAACAGGTACAGTTCACTTGTAAAACCAAGCATCTGGACTCATGTATTGCACCTACAAGGTTGGCCACCTGTGAGGGTGGTAGATGTCCTATTAGCATGATCTTTCAGTCAGGTATGATACCCCATGCTGCCATGTGTGTCAGTACACTCACTGTAGCCTATTTGGCTATGATATCACATACATGGGCATACAGTCCACTTCCGACCATGTATAGGTTTCAAACATATGGATATTCCAGACATATCTGTACAGAGGACTGTACAATGGTTTAACCTGCTCATGTAAGGCAGATGGTGTTACCACACTATATAAAGTAATAGCAGCAGGAGGTGATTACCAGTCATGTATGGTATACACATCAAAATGGTATAAACCACACATGATATGATCCTCACACACACACAAACAGTTGCTAGCATTAGGATTAGAACTCCTGCCTATCTAGGTATTCCTACTATAGTGCTACGCAGTTATCAGATGCACCACAGAGCTTATATATTTCCACCTCTTCCAAAGGTACTTCTAAGGTAGATGACATCAACAAGTCTACTAAATTGGAGTGAAGGGAAGTGTAAAGGGTAGTACACAGGTCAAAAATGGTATGAGCCAGACAGTACATGATTCACACACACATACATCCACACACACACACACACACACACACACACACACACACACACACACACACACTTGCCAGCACTGGGATTAGAACTCCTGCCAACTAGGTATGTCTAATATAGTGTTACGCAGTTATGCGCATGCTACAGAGCTTACTGAGCTTTCACATGGCCAAACCTGCTAATAACTACTCAGCTGTGTTAAAGTGTTACAGGTGGTAGACAGTGCCTTCTGTTCCACCCATACATTATGCTAGTTCTTTCTGTCTTGCACTTCAACTAGAATTATGGCTTGGCACTTCACCAGGTTATTGTATCAAGAAGTGTGGCATAGCTGGCAGCCATCAGCATTACTTGTTCATCACAGATGTAGCCCCAGTACTTACTAGTTATGTCCACCCCTCCTGGCATGTTTGAAGGGCAGTTATCTGTGCTTTCACCCATTAACCTGGTGCACTAGTCCATTCTGGGGCACTGTTGCAACTGCCTCATGTACACAGACAACCCTCCCCTCTAAGCTCCAAACAATCAGACCTGTGAGAGTTATCAATATATCACCCAATGTGGACATATGCACTCTCCAGCAAAGAGTGGACTAGGAGGTCAAGACAATAAGATTAATACCTGCACCACACCCTGTGGAACATGTAGCTCACCCTGACACTCACTTTGACAGCCATGACATACAGTGAAAAGTCACACACCCACCTTCCCAGAGGCACTCAATGGACATTTACCCAAACAGCACAGATCAACAAGGCAGACACCCATGCAGACACCGTGACATGGCACATGCCAAGGGACACATATTTAACTTACACAGTGTGAACCATCCTAAGTTCCTAAGGTTACTATAGTGTAACGCATTTATTACACATGCCACAGAGCTTACATGTTGGAGAACTGTGCAAAGGTATCTTTGAAGGAGGGTGACATCAGCAGCAGTGCTAAAGGAGGGGTAAGGGAAGTGTTGTAAATGTGAATGACTACAAAATCAGGTCTCTACAAGGATGCACACACACTCTCACACAAACACTCACATTTACACAGTTGCCAGGATCAGGATTACTCCTACCTAACAAGTTTGTGACACTATAGTATTATGCAGTTATTGCAAGTGCCATGGAGCTTATATGCTGGAGAGCTGTCCAAAGGTATCTTTGAAGGTGAGTCACATCAGCAGCAGTGCTGAGGGAAGGGTAAGGAAGGTTTAGTGAGTGTGAATGGCCTCAACAACATTCATCTAGAAACACACACACACACACACACACACACACACACACACACACACACACACACACACACACACACACACACACACACACACACACACACACACACACACACACACACACACACACACACACACACACATACACACACACATGCTCACACACAACTTTACATTTGACAGGACTGAGATTACAGCTGCTACATGGATACATATTTGTACTATAGTGTTACACAGTTATCACAAGCACCACTGACACTATAGGGCTGAGGGCTAACCAAAGGTATTTCTACAGTAAATGACATCAGAACATTATGTGATATAGGCCTATGGAATGTGTAGTGGGAGGGATAGGCCTCATATTGGGATTCTCACTGTCGCTGTCTGTCTTTCTCTTACCCACGTCTTGGTGTGTGTATATTTGACATATTATATTATGTTGGCCTTAGATATGTGTGTATTCCTATCCAATGTGTGTGTGTGTGTGTGTGTGTGTGTGTGTGTGTGTGTGTGTGTGTGTGTGTGTGTGTGTGTGAGAAGTATCAATGGTGTACAATTAGGTGTGCGTGCACAGACAGCTGAGAATAATCAATATCTGTAGTCCACTGTGTTGTGAGACATGGGCTTCATTTCTCTAAGTGTAGGAGCATGCCCAGTATGACCTTCTATATTGAGTGTGTGCATCTATTCCAGGGAGGGTTGGGGTCCAGTTCAGGGTTTTGTGTGCTACAGCTACACCTAGCAAACTGTTTCTGTAGGATATCTGTAGATAGGTTGCCAATATGGAGACACAATGGGCCTTACATACGGGGGATAATGTAATTATTGCTGTCTGTGCTGCTTGTGTGACATGTTTGGTTGTAGCATAGATTTTCTGACATATGTACTGTTTTAGACTGTGGTGTGTCATGTCATCAACTACTGACAGTTATCATTCGTTGCTCACAGTTATTTACCGGGAAATACAAGATGAATGAAGCTGAGACCAATATTCTGAGGCATATAGGCTACACATTCTGACACACACCTGCCATTGTAGAGGGATAGCTACAGACAATAGACTGCTGGTTCTCTGTAAATGGTCCAGCACCATGTTAGTATGCTGGCTGGGGTTCCCCTCCTTGTGATTTTCTCAACTTCATGGAATAGCCATATCCTGCTGGGGCCATAGCTCTCAGCTGTACAGATACACCCAGGTTATCCAGAGGCACTGGCAGGACTCATATATCTGGTCAGTTTATCTTCACATTGTGGTTTACCAGCGGTTTTGTGGCTATTCATTCATGGGTTTGCAATTGGGAGTAGTATGGGTGGACATTAGAGTTTCAGACTTCACACACTCCATGACATCCATGCTTCTACACCCCCTCTGTTATTCTGTCCTCCACCTAACATTATGTAAGCGATATCTCAGAAGTATCACTATAGTTGGGCCTTTATCCCAGTAGTATTTATGGCCTGATCCACAGTCCTTGCAGTAGGACATGGGGAGGCATGCTACTGTCACTTGACAACATGGCCTTGCATTTGTTTTCTGTTTACTCTGTTAGGTTGATAGTTGGGACCCCCTGACATTCCATACATTGGCACTATGGGTGAGGCATGGGCCTTTGTCAGAGGACTGTAGGTCACTTGAGAGTGCTGCAGGCCATCTGTTACTGCATTTCTATATGGGATTGTGGGGTGAGAGGTGCACACCTGCAGAATTTAACATTTGAAATGACTGTACTGGTATTTTGGTTACTCTATTGGCTTCCATTTCATATTGTATTGTGACCTATCATGTAGACAAGAGGCATATCAGCAGAGTACACATGTTAGATCTTAATGGGATCTATTTCAGTTTCAAACTTCTCACCCGTTAGAACTAGAATGCAACTGCCAGACATGTTGTAGTATGTCTGTGTAGGTCTGCTGGGGGGGCTATTCACCATTGCCTTCATTTGGGGGCCTTAGCCTGGCCTTTCATCATGGTCATCTACACTGCTGGGTGAGGCTGGTGGTGGATATGTGACCCTCATTGACATCCATGTGTGTGACCTATTGACACCCACAGTCCTTTGGGCCATCACATGTACTGCAGTGGGGGTTGTCACCTTGTGTAGTGCTGCCTAGTATGTTGACACCAGTATTTGTTATGAATTTCCTGCTGTCCCATATAGCTGTCTGCTGCTATCCCATTCAGCCACCCAGTTCCCTTGCATGCTTGCAACCATATCATACATACAAGTATGAGATCATACTACCCCATTCAGTAATTGATAGGGAGAGTGACTTACCTTGTTGCTGGACCAGTATTGAGGACAGTGCTGGAGGGCTGACTGTGTTGGATGAACATAGTACACTCTCTATACACGGTAAAGCTCAGACAGTGTCATGTTTGGTATCCCTTTTACTATATGTGTGAGTCAGAGAGAGGTATCAGTCCCTGTGTCCCTACAGTGTCAGTGTGTGTGCGCTATGCGTTACCTCTTTGCAAAGGGCTGGGCATACTGTGCACGCTTCCTTCTGCCTACAGGGGCAGGCTCAGGATGTTCCTCCTCCGAGTACCTCTGTGCCTGTGCTGGCCTTGGCAATAGTGGGGTGCTGTGTGGCCTACCCTATGCTGTTCCTCCTGCAGCTGTTTCTGCAGGATTATATCATGTAGCATTGCACATACTTTGAACATTTGTGTACATGTAGCTGGAGGGTACTGCAAGGCTCCACTGGATATGTCAAGGCAGTGGAACTGTGACTTGAGCATCCCAAACATATACTCTACAATGATCCTGATTTGTGCATGTGCCTTATTATGGTGTTCTTGTTCAGGTGTGTGTGCATTTCTGATGGGTGTCATCAGCCACGGCTCCAGAGCATAGCCAGCATTCCCCACTAGATGGCCATATGGGATGTCCCTCCAGCAAATGCCTGATACAGCTGTGAGCAATGCCAGATGTGGGAGTCGGGATAGCTTCCAGGGCTGCCAGCGCACACATTCATGATAATGTCCTGGGCATTGCACCCAACCTGGCAGCTGATGGAGGGGAAGCCCTTGTGGTTTATGAAGACCCTGCTCCACTCACCAGGTTGTGCTTTGATGTGTATGTGCATGCAGTCTATAGCACCAACTACCTCAGGGTATTCTGCTATATGGTGGAAGAGACACATATGTGCGGTTAGCACCTCACGGGTGGTGGGTAAATATATGTGCTTACTGGCATGTTGTGTCATGGCATTCAGGAACTGGTGCACTACCTTGAATGCTGATGCCTGTGAGACCCCCGTGATATCCCCAGTTGGTCTTTGGAAGGTACCTGTGGCTAGTATTCTTAAGCCTAGACATACCCTGGTATCCACTGGGATGGGTTCCCCTCTATTAGTTCTGTGTGTAAGGTGTGGCCAGCACAGCTCAATGATTTGCTGTAGAATGTCCCTGTCCACCCTATAGCACTCTACTATCTCCAGCTCATGTAGGCCCTGGTAGGTTACCCTGGGTCTGTACACTCTTTTCCTCCTCCTCACTGTGGGTTGGTTGTCAGCATTATCCTTCTCACCACCCTCAGTCTCTAGCACATATTGATGGAGTAAAGTAGCAGCAGCCTCTAACATTTTTAGTTAGTTTTGCCAGTTAAAAATCCCCCATCTGTGTACACCAGTGGTGTAGAGTTTGTGGGAAAAAACAGTCTTTAGGGTGTTTGCATAATTTTTATTAGTGTGCTGGGCTGCTGCATGTGTAATTGGCTGATTCTGATACATTCCACCTGCCAGCTATGCTAGTTCTCCTTGATTGCCTTCCTAGTGCTGTTTCCCCTTCCCAGTTCTTCCCTATTTAAGCTCCGAGGCACACCGTGCATACCCAGTGCTCAAATGTAAACAGTGCTGCCATTTCCTCTTTCTTTTTTGTTTAAATCCTGGTGCGTGGCGTACAAACCCATTTAGTCTATATACACAGTGCTCAGGCACATCTGACACACCCCCTTCCTTAGCTGTGCTTAGCTAAGGGCAAACACGAGCCACAGAGCTCCAATGTGCTTACAGAAAGCATGACACACCCCCTTATGAAGTCATTCAGCTCTTACACTTGCATTGTTGTATTGCTGTACCTACATGGTTAGGTACAAGCTGACACTTTCAGGAAATCTGTGATTCAGTATGACTTCCCTCATTTGCATACCCCAGTGTGTAAGTCGTCAATTCCTGCAGTTAAATGGACCCTTCCCCTTGGCAACCAGTGCTCCCTGGTATTGTTTACATTCTGCATGCCACTGACTATAATGGCAAAATGCAAAATTAACTTAAATTTGAATTTTCTCATTTTTTTTTTGGCACGGTCCCGTTTGCACGCCATTACCCTATACTTAAACAGCCATGATCAGCCAAAAAAAAAGTTTAATTTAAAAAAAAAACTGTTATTAATGCAGATGGCCTTATACTTGGCCAATGGCATGTGTGTTTCACTGTAATACATGCTTTCCATGAGCTGTCCTGCCTCCATTTGTTCAGATGCAGAAATGTATTCAGTTACTAACTGAATACATTTCTGCTCTGACACTGTTCCTGCACGGAGTCTGGCCAGCTTTGTGGATTGCAAAATCACCTCATTTGCATGTTTTTTTACCAGCAAGAGGTGATTTGCATCCCGCACGGTTTACCGTGAAAGAACTTTGTAGGGCCGCTCGTGCACATGAAAACGGCACTTTTTCTGGATCACTCAGCGGCCATTTTCCTTGCAGGAAATCAGCCATTCGTGAATCCCAGGGAATGTCTTTTATTCTAGCAAATATCTAAGTTTATAAAAGCAATATTTAAAATTTGTCACTATTTTTGGGCCTTTGTCCTCCCATTATTTTTGGCTTTGTTCAGATTTCTTGTGCTAAGAGGTTGAGAGGTATGTCTTCTTACTGTCTTTGCTTCTTGGGAGAAGGGTCAGGACTCTTCATGTGTTCTACATTCTTATCTACTACTTAACTAGCTTCTGTTGCTGTGCTGGTTATTGTGTTATCACAGGATAATAAGAGATTATGAGCCAGAGGTCATTTTAAGCCTAGCCATTTCAACCCAATGTAATTCCACAGAAATGCTAGTTAATACTCAAGATTGCATTTAGTGATGACTGCCCATGTCCAGGAGGGTTGTGGAACCTATTTCCAGTAAGAATGTATGGTGCTCCATCCACTCATAAAGGTTCCACTTGAACAGTGTCATAGAGGGGCTTTTTTTCACATGAATTGGTAGCCTCTTCCAATGATGCAGCATTTACTGGGAGGTAAATCTGTCCCTCCAGCATGGCCTATTTAAGTTGCAGGCCATATTTAGGTCCCTGGAATGGGTAGCCCTACTCTGGTTTGATTTATGGATATGCAGCAAATTCATTAGGTTTGGGTCTTGGATTGCTCTGTAGGCCATGCATAAGTCTCTCCAAAGAAGTCTATACAATAAAGAGTATAGTGATAGGGCTTTAGTTTGTCTGTGTAAGGCTGGAGCCGCTTGATCTTCTTTGTTAGAATCATTTGCTGTCTCTCTAATTGCTGCAGGTGCTTAGCATGGTACATGCCAAATGGGGAGTTATACTCAGTTATGGGCTGGAAAAGTGTCTAGTATAGGGGGTTGTAACTTCTTTTGTTCTTTTGATGCCATTACTAATCAAGTGCACTATGTAGAAAGTTTTCCTTACTACAGTAGGCATATGGTGGTCAAAGTTAATGTTGCAGTCAACTTGTGATCCCATGTCACTTACCACTTCATGTGTACTTAGGATATTGTTGATTTAATAGTGTGAGGGGGCATTATTTGTACAGAAGGGAAAGATGATGCATTTCTCTGCATTCAGTTTGAGACCATGACTAATAAACCAGCCACTGTTCTGTGTGTGACCCTCCTGGAGTATACTGACATAATTTGGGGATTCAATGATTGTACCTAGTTTGCAGTTGTCAGCAAACTTGGTCAGCCACAACCACTTAGTTTTGACCTGAACTTCTGAGAAGTATATATCAAAGAGAAGAGGGCCCAGCATTAACCCCTGTGGTACCCCACTGGTTACAGGTCTGCTGGTTGATTTGGAGTCACCCACTTTGATAGTGTGTGTCTGGTTTATGAGCCAGTTGTCAACCCATCTTACAACAAAGGGATTTACATTCAGTTTGCTAGGTTTATTGGTAATGCCTGAATGTGGGATTGTGTCAAAGGCCTTTGCCAGGTCGAGGTATGCTGTGCACTCAGATTTGCCCTCGTCAATGGCCTTGGGCACATTTTTAAAGAAATCCACCAGATTTAACAGGCATGAAACTGAATTGGGTAGGATCCAGGGTTTAGAGGTCACCTATGTCTTTATTTAGGAAGTCTATACTGATATGTTCCATGGCCTTTCAGATGAGGTTGGTCAGGCTTATGTGTCTGTAATTCCCTAGGTCTGTTGCTAGGCCACCTTTGTGGAGGAGAATAACTGTTGCTGTTCTCCATTCCACAGGAACAAAGCCTGTGGTTAGGCTATGACTGAACAGGGTACTTAGTGGTGATGCTAGTTCATGTTTTAGCCTGTTTAGAAGACAGTCAGAGATGTTGTCTGGTCCCATAGTGGCTGCATTTTTTTGCCTTGAACAAGGATTTGAGGACCTGTTCTTCAGATATATAGGGTGGGGTGGGGGGTTGGGGAAAGGTTTGTTGAAAGTTAGAAGGGTATAAGGGAGTGAAATTTTTGCCAAACCTATCTGCTAGCAGATTTGTTATCTCTGTGGGGTCAGTGTGTGTGATACCATTGGCCACTAGTTCTGCACATGCATGGGTCATACCCTTTAGGTTATGTACATCGCTGTAAAAGGCCTTATGGTTATCCTTGTGTGTACTTGCTAAGTTTCTCTCAAAGGTGCCCTTGGAGGATTTGACAAGTTGTCTTATTTGCCTGTTGAGGGTGAGGAGGGTGCTTTTCCATTAGGGCCTTGCCTTTGTTTTAATGGAGAGCAACCTTTTGCATTTATTGTAAAATTTGTTGATGCTGCATGTCCACCATGGCAGCTTGTTTTTACTTGTGGCTCTGGCTTTGATTCTTTCTGGTACGGCAGAGCTTATACACTTATGCAAGTGATTGTACAGGGCATTAGTGGAAACTTCGGTTTAGTTACAGCTATCAGCTTAGGGTGGAGCTTGGAATGCATTTATACCTTCACTTAGGAGGATATAGTTTGCCTTGGTGAAGTTTTTTAGTCTGATTTCACCCTTTGTGATTTCTGGTGTTAGTGCCAGCTTGAAGGTGACTGATTTGTGGTCATTTTTAACTAATGAGGGTCTGACAGTTGTGGCAGTGCATCTGTTTGACATGTTGGTGAGGACAGATTCAGAATGTTTGCTTCCCTTGTCGGGATATGGATAATTTGTTCCAGGGCATTTGAATTAATAAAGTCAAGGAACTTTTGTGCTAGCAAGTTAGGGCTAGGGTAGGTTTCCCAGTTGATGGTGGGATAATTGAAATCCCCCATAACCAGTGTGTTTGGTAAACTTTGGATTGTCTCCAGTTTGGTCAAGTAGATTTCATGGGCATTGTGACCCATGGAGGGCTCTATAATTGGCTATGACTTGAATGGGGGTCTTATCCCCTGTATCCTGGGCCTGGAGTAGCTCCATGGAGTGGTCCAGTCTAACTAGATGGGAGGTGAATTTATCTCTAATATACATTGAAACACTGCCTCTTTTTGTTTTCACATGTTCATTTTGTGGTCTAAAAGTGTGGAAGGCATTGTAGCCTTGCAAGGCTGGGGTAATCTCTGAGGCCTTGAACCAAATTTCTGTGACTGCACAGACATCTACATCTTCTAGTGATAGAAGTGCTTCCAGGGAGTGCAGTTTTTGGTTTAAGGTCCTAGCACTTAGCAGCATGACCCTTATTTTGTTCTGATTGGTTAATTTCATGTCAGTAATGTTGTTCTTGAGACCTTGCTTAAAAAGGTACTATGGGGGAGGCAACAGCCTTTTCCAGCAGCCAAGAGCCTAGAGGTGCCAGGTGCAAACCAGCTCTGGCAAAGCAGCGAGGTTTGTCGACCATGGATTCCCAGGCTGACAGGAATTGGATCCCCTTTGAATGACACCAAAAACTGAGCCAATTATTGAAATTAATAATTTTTTGTTTATACTGTGGCATCATTCTAGGCGAGGGTAGTATGCTGCTCAAGGCTAAGGACATCCCTGCCCGGGACACATACTCAGACTGCTTAACCATGTCTCTTTTCATACAGTCCAGTGAGGTATGTCTCAGGTCATTCACACAACATGAATTATGACATAGTCATAACGGTACTTGTTGCTGAGATACCTGAGTGCATACATGATCTGATGAATCCTGCAACTGGACAGGCAGCTGACCATGACTTTCTCCTTGTCCATCCTGGTGAGTGGGACATCTGTGTGTCACATTACTGAGTCTCCAATGACAAGAAAATTTGTTTTTTGAGTGTTACGCCTTACTGGCCTGGTGGGTGAGACACTGGTGTTGCTATGTGTCATGGGTGCTGTGGGGACTGCGTTAGTTGTAGCAGTCTTGTGTTTTGGATGTCTCTGGTGTTTCAGTAAGTTTTTTGAGAGAACCTCAGTGTATGTGGATTTACATGTTTGATACATACTATATATGAGTAATGCTATGTGTATGAGTAGTGGTACTATGAGGATATGTAGTCGTTGGTGAGTTGACAACCTTCTCTGTGTCACTGTTTTGAGTGAGAGAGAGAGAGAGAGAGAGCATGGATTCTAGATTAATTTAAGGCCCAGGTCATTCTTGAAAAGGATCTTTGGACCAGAATACTCACTTGGTTAACAAAGTGTAAATAAATAAACAAACAAATACATTCTTCTTGTTCTAACTCTTTTCCCTAACATTTGTATTATTTTTTTTGCCTGATACATTAACATTATATGAAATTTAGGACAACAGTAAGATACAAAGACCTTGGATATGATAATGCATGTGTGACAGTCTTCCATATGATGTGGGCATAGATATACTTTCATATAATCACAGCACTGAAGTAGACATCTTCATTTTTATGTGTCCCAGATGGAGAGGATTTAATTAAAATATGATCTCTGTAGCACAGAAATGCAGTGGATGCAAACCAGATTCAAACATGGAATAGAAACTAACTCAATGCAAGAATGATACAATGCTTAGAATACTAATGGTTTTTGGACATGAATAGAATACAGAAAACATTATTAAGTGGATAGAAAACATGATTAAGAGCTGTATTAACATCCCTAACAGGGAAGAAATGGGGAAAACTTGGCTAGCAGGAGATATGCTGTCTTATCAATAGATGAAGCATTATACAGCTAATAAAAAAATCAGAAAATAACAGTATGTAAATATTTAAAAATCAATCAAAGCAAAATTACTATAAAATTGTCAATTAACTAATTGGAAATATGTCAGAATCTTGAAATCTGCCTAAAACACCCATTTTACAATTATTCTTGCAGTAAGATGAAGCAATTGACTAAAATTCGTGTATAGCTTGTCTCCACAAAACAAAAAAAAACAGACAACTGTACCCTATAGCTACAACTTCTCTGGAGGAGTGGACTTCATGTATATCTTCTCTGGATAGAAAAGAAAATACACAGCTTCACTTGACATCAAATCCAAGAAGACATCAAACAATGACCGTCAGTAAAGAACAGAATTCACATACAACTCTCTAGACAGACACCTCTTTATGTAGCTTCTCTGGACAGGAAAACCACTAAAAACTCGTCCTCACACACATATAGAAAGAAATGTTTTTTATTGGAATATATTTAAGGAAAAATAACAGTAAAACAGCAAGCATCCTGCATCACACAGCAGCATAAAACAGTAGAATTCCTTCCAGAAAAGTAAGCACATTTGCAAACCATCTAGGTAACAAATACCAGTAGCAGACGTTGTTACCTAATAAAGGTAGAAGATCAGTAACAGAGCAATATAAACACATACAGCATTAAACTGCAAGCCAGAACAATACTAGTTCAGAACTTCTCCCCACAATACACCAATGACAGTGAATTATAGTAGCACACAACAAGATAAGGCAATAACCCCCTGCCCCACAACAGCGCTAATGATAACCCCACTCAACCACACAACAGACATTAAGCTATTAGCAAAATGTAGGAAAATATTCTTTAATGATGCTTAGCCGCAGAGAAATATAGGCACATATAGCACTAAAATGCAAGTAAAGCAATACTACTTCAGGACCCCACTCCAAAATACACAGACGACAGTGACTTCTAGCAGCACATAACAAGATAAGGCAATATAACCCCTTGCCACAAAACAGCCCTTAAAATAAGTGCCCCCTCAACTATACAACAGGCATTAGGCTAACAGAGAAAGGTAGTAAAATAGTCTTTAATGATCCTTATCCACAGAGAAATATAGATAAACATAGTACTAAAATGCAAGCAAAAACAATACTACTTCAGGACCGCTCCCCAAAATACATAGATAACAGTGAATTCTAGCTGCACATAAGATAAGGTAGTATAGCTACCTGCTGCTCAACAGCCCTTCAGCTACACAGCAGACATTAAGCTGATGTAAAATGTAGAATAGTGGTCTTTGAATGATTTGCATCAGTACAGTAATACACATGCAGCATTGAAAGGCAAGTCAGATCAATACTGTTGTGCTAAACCCCATCAAAGAAAAGAAAACACATTTGTAAAGCATATCAGTAAAATTAACTAAGTATGCCCACCACAGCAACAGTTCATAGAAGGTAGGAAGTAATGGGGTAAGCACCACAAAACAGTAACACAGACACAATGGTCAGTAAAAGGCAAATCAACTCAATGCTGCTTCACTAGCACCACCAAAGGAGGAAAAAAGCTGACAGTGAAGTCCCCCATCAGTAATAAGGCACACAGAGCAGTAAATACATGCATCAGAAGCAACAGATTAATATAAACACATAATAAAGAAGAGAAACACAGTCCAGCAACCCAACCCCTGCAAAAAGACAAAGGTCCAGCTATGAAGCCTACCAACACAATAAGGTAATATAACTTACACAAATTTAAGCTTGATACATTGGAATCATTGTCTTTGCTAACACAGCTACATATACCTTCTGTTGATAGTTTAAAACCCATATATCAGGTAAATTATTTCATCATTAGGTTTAGCACCAGTCATTCTCTGTTTACTGGACAGAACGTAGTATAAACTACTGCACTGCCCCTAATTCAGGTCCTAGACAAGAGTTGCATGCAGAGCACCATTAAGGACACATTTTGTCTATAAGGATACCACAAGGCTACTTCCTATTTATCCAGGGACTGGACAAGGACTGCATACAACACAACAGTGAGGGAGTGTTACATACATGGAGATAGTACAAGAGCAGGAAAAATGATTAGGGCCTCACATGCCAACTGGTATCAAATCATCATAACTGCAAAATGGGAAGGAGCAGCTACAAAATGAGAATCGGAAATGTATCATCTAGAAGAAGGCACACACATACTAAACAGGAAACATGGAAAACTAAAAGGGAAAGAACCAAAAAGCTTTTCAATGAAACTTAAAAAAAAACAAAAACACAAGTACCACTACCAACAAAAATAAGATCACCTGACTGAAAGACAGAAAATGATTAAAACATATTCTGAATTGTACTTATAACACTATATAGTCCACTAATGACCCAGCAGGCATATTTGAGCAATGTCACAACAGGAAGGTTAGAGATATTCTCTAATGAGCTCCTCTTACACCAACTAAACACGACTATTGGACAGCATTTGAAAATGGCCCAAAATGGTATGCAGTACTGCCTTATTAATGAGGTGTTAAGTGCTAACTAAATGACTTTCCCAACTCTGCAGCAGCAGCAGACAAAATCATGTTTATTTGTTTTCATTGTTTATTTTCTTGAACATGTTAACAGATGAATTTCATTCAATTTCCAGATTAAATCGCAGTCAAACTAAATAAAATTAATTGTTTTATTGGTGCAAGAGGCTTGCCATCCATGCAAACTATGTCTGTGTGTAGTAGTCTCTTTGGGTGACCATGGCTGCACACAGTTGCATCGCAGATATAACTGTACACACTATCTGGAATACCAGCAGCGAGAAGCTGATAGATAAGGAGACTTAGAAAGAAAAATTGCACAGAGAAAAATAAACAGTCTGGGAACAACAGGCAGAGAGTAGTAAGTAATGTTTGTAAGCATAATGTCATTAGGATGGAGTAGTAGCAAAGTAGAATCCATAACATTTTCAGTACTGTGAGCTCTGTTACTGTTAATCCATGAAAGTGTGACAATTACTTATTGTAAGTATACTTTGACTTTGAAGATAGCTGATCTTAATCATTTACAGGCTGTTTACTGAGATGTTTGTGGTCATTGTTAAGTCGTTAGGAATGTGGTATGTTTGCAGTGGTTAAATCATAGAATAGGATTTTGCAATGAGAAAGTGAGTTTTCATGTCATTCTTAAATCACTATTAGTTTATTAACATTTTAGTACTGGGAAGTGCAGCATAGTTGCTATGAGGTGAGATTTCTCTCTCAAAGCTCTGTGTCCAAGGATCAGTCCTGACTTCTGGTCACTGTCAGTGCAGAGTCTGCAATGTGCTGAGTAGGAAAGATATTCATTACAATGATTTGTTGGTTTAAAATAACACAAGGACATTACTGGGGTTTCCTGTCTATATCCAATCTATTTTTTTTCAGTAAGATGTGTTATCTGTTTTGCTTGCTTGCTTCAATGTAACAAGTTGCAACAGCTTGGACCCCACACGGAGCACTACAGCACTCAGATTTGACTACTGCAAATCCAATGTTTCATTAAAGAGTGATCGGGATCAGCTGATCATGCCCCCAATCCCCCAATACTTTATGCCCAGGGCAGGTGCCCCTCCTGCCCTTCCCTAGCAACTGTCCTTTAGTTTCTTTAAGTTACAATAATATATTGAACAAGGTAATCTGAGCTGTAGTCATCAAGGCACAGTAATGTGGGACCACTGGGCATACTTAGGTCTTACATGTGTGCAAGCAATATTCAGACAATTTTAATTATCCACTGAGCATACATAGTACCTCCTTGTCAGTAATGCGTGGAGGCTGGGATTCATTTTGTGTTGACTTGATAGTAAAACACACAGATGCCAATATGCCTCTTTCTCTGTTACATGTACAATGTTTTTTGTAAACTGTATAACATGGGCTGTCTAGTTCAGAGTCATGCATATTTGGCTTTAGCCAGTTTTCTATTACTCTAAGTATTTGAAATTTTGTATTATTAATCACGACTGGTATTCTGATATTCTATTACAAGAAGTCCTGCCAATGAAATCGAAGATTTTCAGGCTTTTGTGTGTTCAAATTTAGACTGATAATTGCTTTTGCCTGCGACATCTGGATTATCTGATCCTTGATTATTGTTCTTATTTTCTGAGTTTATAATTATTAGGGGATAAGGTCAGAGCAGCCTACTGGGAAATCATTTTGATGAGGACAGATAGTTCAGGTTAAAAACCCAGTGATCATTTATACTGTGTTATGAGCAGTGAAACAAATTCTGACATATAGTTAACATGAATATCATCTATTATGCATTTATTATTTGAGTATACTATATATCTAATCATGTGTAGTATACCTTGAGTTAGGTTATATCTATCAGGTAAGCTTCCAAAAAGGTGTCAGTATTTAATAGTATTACTGATGATAAAAGGCAAATGAGAGTACTATAACCTGATTTAGATTACATTTTACAGAAAATTACTTGGACTATGCTACATTAACATATGGACTTCAATAAGTTATTAATTATTTTAGCTAGTCTATGAAAATGAGCTATTTACTAACTGGTTAGGGAATGATATAATGGTAAACAGAGAAGGGTGGCTCACAAATGACTGCTGAATTCTTCCCAAGTGAATCCATCTCTACAACATAATCCGAGCATTGTCTCATAATCTATTTGACTTACCTCCATTCTATTTTAGGCACATAATAACAAAGCAGATGTGGCAGGAGCAGGAATCCATTGATACTAATAAATCTGTTAAATACTTCATCTTGTACAACATATTTCTGCAATTAGTATACCGTACACAGTAAAATCATTGTGGCATATCTTCACTATAACCTTTACCCGTGACATTATACCATTTAGTTGGAAACGTAAGTTATCCTGATCTGTAAAAACACCACATATTTTAGGGCAATTGCTATATTTTGCCCACCAGCCAAAATTATGAAAAAGTTACTCTATTTCCAAATAATCGACTGTGTATCAAAATATGGGTTGCTGACAGGAAGGCAACAAGGGTTCAATAATTGGGCAGGCCCTTTTAAGGCACTTACCACATACATGAAACAACGGAAAAAGTCAGGCTTACATGGCACTGTTTATAGACTCAAAAGACATATGGAGCTGACAAAACTCACTCTTCATTAGAATACTAGGAAACTTTGCTGTTGTTAAACAGCAATACAGTAGTTCGAAAACTATTTCACAAGTAGAACTTTCACATTCCAGTATGGGCAAAGTACATCTGAAAATAGAATCTTGTGTGATGGAGTCCTATGAAGTTCTGTCCTAGCCCCCTTTCTTTTATCTAATTTCATAAACAAAATGCCACCCTAACTACTCTATTACTGGACATTATCTGCTGACAATATTATAATCTTGCATTCTGACAACTTTTTCTCTTACCCCAGAATAAAATTACAGAAGGACTTGAAGTATATATGGAACTGACTACTTAACAGGAAATTAGTATGACATTACAAAAAGTCACTGATAATGTTGTTTGTTACACAGCAGAAACGTAGAACAACTCCCACACTGCACATCTCTGAACCACAGAAAAATGTATTTCTAGTGTAACACAGCAAATATACTTTTGTATAACCTTTGACCAATAGCTAAATATCTGAATACACCCAGAACAAATCACACATCAGGCCTTGACAAAACCCCACTTATGCTTATAAGCAACCTACTAACCTATGAATCCAGAAAAAATGTACTACTGCAAATGATAGTTGCTAAACAGTCAAACATTATTAGTAGTGGGCAGCAGAATTTGCAGATTTGACTGCCTACACGCCAAGAGAGTACACAATGGTATTACACTTAAAGAAGTTAAATGGCTACCTATTACTATAAGAGCACCATCCTATTAAATTCCTTATTTTTCATACTATTTATTACACTGCCCATACTTTTCACAGCTGGCCAGCAAAACCCACATTTAAACAAACTACCTACTTGCTTCATTCATAAACAAATAATACAGTCACTTTATTCAGACTATCCTTCATTAAAGATGTTTTTTAAACAAGAATAATCGATATTGAATTATCACATGCCATAGACAATCATGCATTTATATAAATGAAAACAAACCATGTTGACATAGTTTCATTTGCAAACATTGTACATCACATATAATCTTTTACAGTATATGGTCATTGTCAATCAAACATTACATAGTTCATTCAGTTCTTGCCTTCCCTTAAACCTCAGTCCATCCCCAAAACCTTATTCCATGTGTATTATTCCTACAATTCTCATTTTTTGTATGTAATCTTTTCTAAAGATCCCACTTCCAGTTCTGTTATCTGTTACTATACTCACTACTTACCAGGATTAAATTCAGCAAGGCCTTACTGTGTATAGCCAATTCCAATTCTGTATCACATCTCAAAACAATAAATAGTAATAATAATAATAATAATAATAATTTTTTTAGTTATACCAATTTGTTCATCCAGTACTTCTGACAGAGTAGTCTGCAGGGAATTTTTAAAGTCTGACAACTCACTAAGCTCCTAAAAAATATGTTCCCAATAATCTCTTCCCCATCATACCTCCAACATTTGCAAGCTACCTGAAGAAAATTTCTTTGGAGCCTGCTTGGGTATAAAATACCTCTGCAAACAATTCCATGAAATAATCTTAAATCTTCTAGGTTATGTTGTATATTTGGAAACCATATATATATATATACATATATATATATGGAAACATAACCTCGAATTACTGAAATGTCGAATTTCAGTATTTCGAGACTATAAAGCCGAATGTTAAAAATAGCGAAAGGTCATAATCGCGAACTCGAATATATGTCGAATTCACGGTTATGACCTTACACTGCGTAATGTCCGGGATTGTGTTTTGATGGTGCGCTGTGCCGTGTGTGGATGTACGTGTTATGTCAGGTAAGTGTTTTCTAAGGGTTTTGAGTGGGAGTTAGAGTGTGTGTGAGTGTGCTGATGTGTTTGATGTGTGTGTGAGGGGTCGGAGAATGTGTGTGTTGGCTTTTGTTTTGTGTTTGTGCGATCTCGGAGTTAGTATATATAAATAGGGAGGTGTGGGGGGTGCAGGGGGGCTTGCCCCCTGCTTATGTGTGTATGAGTTGTGTATGTGTGTAGTTTTGTTTGTTTATGTTGTGATGTGGGTGTTGTGGTGTATGTGTGGTATAGTGTGTGCGATGTTTTCGGTGTTGTGAATTTCGCGTTTTTTTTGTGTCAGTGTTTTGTGGATTCGGTTTTATAGTTTCGAGATACTGAAATTCGATATTTCAGTATTTCGAGGTTATAAAGTGAATCCATATATATATATATATATATATATATATATATATATATATATATATACACCTTCATTTTTTTTCTTTGTGAATTGCTTATCTACTCTCTCTTCCCAATGCCTTCTAACATCCTGTGATTGATTCCTATATTACTCATGCAATATTTTATTGGCTTTACCAATTATCCCTTTTTAACAGCAGCTTCTGTTCTGGATTCTACTAAAACTCTACCAGAGCTGGTTTTTCACTTAGGATCTCCCTATTCCTTTCCCCAAGCCTATACTCTGATATCAATCCTTTATAGGGAAGGCACTGTTTAGCTTGCAGTCTAAATGTTTTCTTGGTCTCTTTCCATTTTATTACCTTCCCCTCCCTAATTATTTGCTCCCAATACCTTGGCTCCTTTGCCAGTTTTCTCCAGTAAATTCCAGCTCACTCTTGCCTATTCTTTGTACCTCTGATTGCAGTCATCCCTATCAGCAGAATCTCCTTTCTCCATTCGCATGTTGGCTTAGTTCTTAGAATGCTTTCTGCTACTTTATGAATATAATATTTGGTTTGGTTATTGTTATTCCCCCGAAGGATCTGCATCCCCAAATCCCAGTCTCTCCTTATTTCTTGAACTTCTACCAGTTTCATCATTACCCATTTCCACTTTTACTTATATATTTGTGCTTATGCTATGTATAGGAGCCTTAACTGTGTAACTCTGAAGTACCCCTTCAAATCGGGTAATCCCAAACTGCCTTGTTCTATAGGAAGGGTCAGCTTATTCCACTTGACTCTTGCTCTCGTCCCCATCCAGATAAAACCCTTCAACTCTTTATTAATTGTTGTCCACAGCTTCTGCTTTGCTTGATAAACATATGCCTGACCTGTGTATAAAACTAAAGGGACTAAAAAAGTTTTCACTGCTTGTATCTTGCTATCCATATTCATAAAACAGAGTTTCCAGTTTCTCAGTTTTTTACATTATCTTTTGTTTAGTCTCTTCCCACATATCCTTAGCTGCCATAACAGAATCCTTTTAAACATATACTCCTAAGTACTTCATTTTATCATGTCCCCATAAATATGGGTATTGCTGAACCAATTTGTGTGTGGGTACATAATTAACAGCTATTGCCTTTGTTTTATCTTCATTAATTTTGTATCCCAAAAAGACTTGAAACTGTCTCAGAATATTCCACAACAGTGAAATGCTCTTTTCTGGTTTTATCAGGTATGTAATAATATCATCTGCAATTAATGACAGCTTTTTTTGACTACCACACCAATTATATCCTTGAAACTCTGAGTTCCTTATTTTCTTTGCTATTGGTTGTAAGTATAATAGAAATGAATAAGAGGAAAGTGTCACCTCTTCCTGGTTCCTGTCTTCAAACAGAACTTATCATAGAGGACCCCCCCCCATTTTGATTTTCAACTCCAATCCCTCATATAGCCTCCTAATTAACCTTATTATTGTGTAAGGGAATGCAAATGCTTCCGTTGCCCTACTCATGAAATCCCAGGTTATTCTGTTGAATGATTTCTCTGCATCAAGACCCACCAGCAACAGTAGTATTTTCTTACATTCTGCTTCCCTCTGGATTGTCATTATTCTATTAATGTTGTCAAATTTTGCCTCCCTTCCACAAAACACATTGATCCATATATATCAATTTTGGCATTTCCATTCTTTTAGCCTTTATAGACAAAACATTTTATAATCATGATTTAGAATCAAAATGTACCTATATAAAGCTGGATCTGATGTGTCTTTACCATGTTTGGGTATTACAGCCACCACAGTTTTCTTTCAGGATGTTGATGGTTCTCCATTTTTGAAAATACTGTTAAACAAACATTTCCAGGTCTTTATCACTTTCTTCCCTAGCTTTCAAACTTCCACAGAAGTACTATCTATTCCTGGAGACTTTCTTGTAGTTTGGTTATACATCACAACTTTTATCTCCTTTCCTCATATGCTAACTGTTAAAAGGTTTACCTTCAAAATGTCGAATGCCATAAAGTCTAATGTTCATTTGGTTGAAAAATAACATCTAAACTCAAAACATTGAATGATCAAAATGTCTAAAATAATTTAATTGAAAAAGCAATGAGATCACCTCTACTATTTTGCAGGGGGGGCTATGCCCCCCTGCACCTCCCATGTGGGGGGCTGTGCTCCCCACACCCCCCTACTTAAATATACCAACTCCGATATCGCACTACAGTGCAGAAATGGGCAAATTTGATAATTTCGACATTGTGAGTTTAGACTAATTTTATTTCAACATTTTGATCATTCAGTATAGTGCACTCACCCAATTCATTTTCAACCATTTAGCATTCAACATTTTGAAGGTAAAAGCTGTTAAAAATTGAGCCTCATCTGCCTCTAACCTTTGTATATTTAATTCTTCCATAAATATTTCCATGTGTACATTTTCTTGATTTCCACATTTCTCTTCTTTATAAACATTTTCATAAAATTTTTGAAATATTTCTAAAACACTCTGGTTATTTTCCTTATTATAGGCTCCCTAAGCTTGGTAACAACCCTTTCTACTTTCTATTGCCTGAGCTGTTGTGCTAAACTTTGTTGTGCTCTGGAGTTATTGTCAGTTAACAGTTCCTTAACAGCAATCTTTCTAAACTCATGCATATTATCCAGGTAGTCCCTTATTTTCATTTTAGTACTCTGCAGTTGCACCTCTTCTTGTTCTGTGAGATTCCCTCCATTTTGCAGTAATATAGCCTTTGACAGTCCTGTTAAATAATTATTATTTCTTGACCAAATCTATTTTCCTTTATTTCTACCCTATTTTTAAAGTCCATTTTCATTTTATTCCACTCCCTAGCTATATTTTCTGAAGAAATTTCTGTCTTCCCTAATAACTCCCAAATAATTTCTACTACCCATTCTTACATTCCTCTTGTTTTGACAGATAGGTAGGGAAGTGCCAGTGTCTCATTTTTATTTCATTACCACACATTTTTATTTTAGTTATTAATGGCAAGTGATCTGAAATAGTAATCGGATGCTTATCAACACTTTCAAATAAATGCACATATTCCCGCAAAATATATTTTCTATCTAGCCTAGCCCAGTTTTTGTACCTTGGGTAATAATATATAAATTCTCTCTGAGCTGCTTCTACTGAATTTGCATCTTCCCTACTAAATGTTTTCATAAATTTATTCAGAAATCTACTCTCTTTTGCTGTATTTCCCTTCTAGGGTCCCCAGATACATCTGCAGTTTTGCAGATCAACTCCCAATCCCACCTATAGGTAATATTCCCTGCTGAAAGTTGATTATTTCTCCTGAAAGTTTCCTAAGTTCCACATTAGCAGTTTTAGTTGGGATATAAATACGTACCAGCATAATCTTCCTCTTGTGCCAGTAGCCCTTCACTACTACATATCTACCATTATTATCTTTTTTTCCTATTCCTCTGAATAACCATCCCGAAATCCTTTCTTTATCAAATTTACATGCACAGTTCTTTCCAAATATGTCTCCTGCATTATAGCTATTTGCACTCTGCATTCTTGACATAATTCACTACTCTTTCATTTTTGTATATTCCTGTAAAACCATTCATGGTCAGAGATAATGTGGACAGTGCTGTCATTATGATAAGATGTTATTATTCCCACCTGTTATGTATAACAGCTTTTTTTAAATGTCTAGTGTCAGTTTTTGTGTTATATGCATGCATTAATGTTTGGCAGGTTGATATTTTATGCAGTTTTTTTCTCATATGCATTTTAACTTATGCTACATCCTAGAAGACTGTTTTAATGAACCCCCCAAAACACCCCTCATAACACCCCATAACATTTTAACTTAATACAAACATTCAGCACTGTGCACATCTTCAAATAATGAAGTTTAACCCTCCTGATCGTAAAAATTATCCCAAATTGACAGCTACACTCACAGGCTTTAATTGGTCTGTAATGAAGATTATACATGCTAAGATGCATGGTACAGTGTGTGCTTCTACTTACACTAACTCTGTTTTTGTGTTAACTTTATTCTACTCGCAGATGTACAAAACAAATTGAATGCTTTCAGCTAACATTATCTTTAGCTATTGAAAGAAAAAAGTATTCTGATTTTATTGCCCTCTTATCAGCTTGTTTCCATAGAAATATGAGAACCAGATACACAGTTGCCTTCAGCTACAACCTTCTCATGTTGCATTGTGAACATGTATTTGCTAAAGAAAAACTTTTCATTGCATTAAATATTCTTTTATTTACTTATTGCTACTTAAAGCTTGCTGTTAGCTCAAGCTGAGGGCCTTAATCCAGTCATTCCCCTATGCAGTATATGTCATGTTTTATAAAAATACTGTTAAGAACAAAAATTGTTTTACTTACAGTTACCTCTTTCCTTCCTTTTCCTCTCTCCTTAATGTTCTTTCAAACATTAATGATATAAAGTAGGGCTATGTTTTGAAGTCCTCTACAAGTTTAACAAAGTCAAAAAGTCCAATATTTCCAGGTACTCTTGCTTCACCATATTTCACAGATGTGATTGATGCTTTGTAATTCCACATGTATTCATTAATTTCTGAGTTGCTGGTTTTCTTCATGTTAATCTGCATCTCCCAACTCTAGTCTCTAGTTCATTTCCAATATATTCCTGGTTCTTCTTGTCAACTCTTGTGCTTTTCTCTGTCTCTCTCCAGCATTTTCCTTTAGAACATTGGACAAAATTTCACTAGCATAGTCTCTCTATGAGTTTTATTATTAGAAGAATAAGAGCAGAGTCTCCTTCTGTTGGATAGCTCACTTTTTGTTGGACAAATATTTGTATTTCTGCCTTAGTTATGTTTGGTATATATAAAAAAAAAGACTTTAACCCTCCAGGAAACCAGCTGAATATAGCTGGATACAGCAGTTTGAATCTTACACATGACTCTTGACATTCCCGGATTGCTGGAATAAATGTATTTCTCATCTGCCTGGTGTACAGTGAGTAATCATTTTTCCACAAACAGTCTACTATTTTCAACTTTTAGTACTTTGTCCTTCTGCCACAATGTTGTCAGAATCAACTCTTTCTGCTGGTAGGACTGCATCTTTACTAATATAAGTCTTGGCTGATTTCTCATAGCCAGGTTTGGAGCATACACATGATGTGTTGTTTCAATTAACAACTCCTACTGTGGAATGCCAGTCCAGCTGCTTATTTGTGCTTTCATAAAGTTAACACAGTCTGTCCCTTCTAGTTTCTTTGCTACAACACAAAATCTCATGTTTTACCTACATGCAGTCTGTCCTCAAATTCAACCACTTTTTGAAACATTTCAACAGTCTCATATTTAACCAGCCATTTCTTCAGTTAGACCTCTGATTTTTGCAGTTTTATCAACTTATTTGAATATCTGTTTAAAGCTTCTTCCACTTTCCAGCCTTTTATTTGAGTTTATTTACTTCTTCAGTGTTTCATTTATTTTAATCAGCTTTGAGCAAATTTGACTTATTTTTCTTCTAGATTACTGGAAGTCATGTCTTATACCAAAGCTGAAGCTTGAACTGCTTTTTGCTGAACAGCTGCAGGACTCTTTCCCAGTCAGTGTTTTCTACTCATCTTTAGTGGTTGGTTTTCTTTCAGGTTCTCAAAATTTCAAATTCACTGTCTACACTGGCTCTTTTTTTCTCATTTTTTTTCATTGGAAGAGCTGAAATGAAGCTATTATTCTGTATGCAGCCATTTTGAAAGACCTTCATTAAAGCTGTTGGTAAAAAAAAAAAAACATTCTCCAATACAGTGACAACAGAAGCATGGAAGACTTGAACTATTACAATCCCTATCCAACAATTACAAATAGTCTTGCTTAATCATTGGCAGCAGGATAATACATAGCAACATATTCATTACTGGTACTATGTACAGACAGCATTCCCTTATCTTACCTCCTGTGATGTTATTTAACAAGCTGTTTATATTGTAAGATATACTGACCACAAAAAATATGATCAACTAAATAACATCCAGCTAATTAACTGTCAAATCAAAGTGAAGGAAAACTCAGCTTTCCCTGCCAAGTTATACATTCTATTATTGACAGATTTCATATCGCTAAATGATATGTATTTAATGTGTCTACTGTACTGTGGACATTGTTTTTTCTTATGTTTCTTAAATATTTTTTTCTTATTTATGGCCAAGAAATAACATACATTACATAACATGAAGAGGTAGATCAGCAGTTATTTCATAACAAACAAGCAGTAGTGAACTAAAGTTATTAAAATGATATACAGCATTAAAGGCTAGATGAAAAGTTAATTATGTAACCAGTATTACAAGGAAGCAAAGAATAACAAACATTTAAAGAACATTGAAATATTAACAATTATACAGCTTTGGGACTAGCTCCTAAATGTCTGGAAACACAAGTATAACCTAGGGATAATACTGCTTCTGGATACAATAAGGTAATGCGTAGAGACCATGCAGTGCCATAAGGTGTCATACCTAGTCTATTAGCAGTTCTTCGCTGATGATACTATCCTGCTCCAGTGTTGTCTCAGAGCCATGCTTGTGATAGTGCCCCTTTCCACTTTAGTAGGCTGGCATCGTTCCATAGAAAAGGATGGAGATGCTGCTTCAATAAAGAAGATAGATGCTTCTTAAATAATGTTGTTGTTTGAAAAATTCTAACCCCTGTTGCTGCTAAAATTTAATAGCATTTTAACTGCCAGTTTATATGTTAATGTAACAATATTGTGACTGCCTATTGGCCCAGGTCATGGCTGAAAAAGGGGTTGGAAGACCAGCTCACCTACTCAGTTAACAAAATGAATAAATGAATGAATGAATGAATGAATGAATAAATAAATAAATAAATAAATAAATAACCAATCACCAGGAAAAAGTAGCTAGGTAGATAGGATAAATGGCATATAGTATGTCCATACTAGATTTGCAAGGACCTGCTGAGCAGACTGAGAGTACTTGTATTATTAGTTCAGCTTGTGAGAATCAGCTGACTTCCATAGAACTGATACATGTGGAAGAACAGTACAGAGGGAAAATAAACTTAAATTTCTGTGAGTGGTGCTTACAGTTTTTTATATAACATTTGCTTACAGGTGACGTTTCTAGGAACATGCAGTATTTGAAGATGCTGAGCATATCTGCCTCTGTCTAGGTTATTTCATGTTGTATTCTTTGGTTTACAATACCACTTAAATCATTACCATCTACCAGCAACCAGACAATTAAGTGTGATGTTCCTGACAGCCAGCAGGCTGGATCACAGTTATCTAGGTCTTTGAAGCATAAAAAATATTAATTGTGAAATAAAATCTTTTCAGCTGAACTAGAGAAACAGGTGTGTGTGTGTGTGTGTGTGTGTGTGTGTGTGTGTGTGTGTGTGTGTGTGTGTGTGTGCGTGCGTGCGTGCGTGTGTGCGTGTGTGTGTGTGTATGTGTATGTGTGTGTGCATGTGTGTGTGTGTATGTGTGTGTCTGTGTGTTCTGCCTTTTGGGTACTATCAACTTGAATAGGAGAAAGTAGTCCACATAGGTAGTGCTACTGCTGTATGTGTGTGTGTGTGTGTGTGTGTGTGTGTGTGTGTGTGTGTGTGTGTGTGCGTGTGTGTGTGTGTGTGTGTGTGTGTGTGTGTGTGTGTGTGTGTGTGTGTATGTGTATGTGTGTGTGCATGTGTGTGTGTGTGTGTGTGTGTGTGTGTGTGTATGTGTGTGTCTGTGTGTTCTGCCTTTTAGGTACTATCAACTTGAATAGGAGAAAGTAGTCCACATAGGTAGTGCTACTGCTGTGTTTAACATTTCAGCTGTATCAGTGCTGTCAGATTTAATGAGATAAAAGCATACCTTTTAGTATTAATTCAAGTGAAAACTATGCACATTCACATTTCACAAGATGAATATACCTAACTGATATTCTGGAAGCCTGCATATCCATAGGAGACATGTGTGGGAAGTTAACAGACTAGGATAATTATAGATCCATAAACCTGACCAGTCTCATTTGCAAGGCTGTGGAAAGAATCATCATGGAATTATTAAATAATGACATAAGCAACCTGCAAACTCTAGACCCAAGACAATTTGGGTTCATCATGGACAGATTCTATCTACTTAAGCTGATGAACATCTTCAAGAAAGTTACTGAGGCAATGATAAGGCATATCACCTATCTAGACCTTGCCAAGGCCTTAAACAGCATCTACCTCACTTGGGTATCATAGATAAACTCTTCCATTTAAATGCAAATTCTTATGTAACTCATTGGATAGAAAATGGGGTCATAAATAGAATCCAGGAAACTATGGTGGATTGATCTACCTCCTCCAAAAGATTAGTCAGTAGTGGTGTACTCCAGGGTCCAGTCCTTGGGACACTCTTCATCAGCATTTACTGCTCAGAGGTCAAAGCAAATGTTCAAAGATTTATGGCTGACCAAGTCTGCAGATGACTATAATCTTGCTGCATTCATCAATTCCCCAGAGGGCACCAAGATTCTCCAAGAAGGCATTTATCAAACAAATAGCTGGTGCCAAAGCAATGGACTAAAACTAAAGGCCAAGAAGTGCATATTAGTTCCCACTGACAATCATAACTTCCCTTGTAACTATCACATTGAAAACACACTCCTGAAAGTTGATCCCTAGTCAGGGATCTGCAAACCTATGTCACAATCAATTGTCATTTGATTGCAATGTATCCACTATCATATAGAAGTCATTTTTCATTGCACAGCTGAGATCTGATATCGAGGTCTAAGGATGTAACCATTCCTCTTATTAGGTCAGTCATTGAATATAAGATTGCAGGTGGAAATGCATTTAATAAGTCTGCTGGCAAAGAAGGGATGCAAATTTAAGTTGATTAATTTAAAGAAAGTGAGGACATTTATAGGGTGACTCTGTTTTATAGCAAGCCATTTTGCTTTAGTAAAGTTTGAAGAATGATGTTCCCTTTTAGGGATTGTGCAATCAACCTACAGATCGAGTCAACAGGTGATTGATGAGAGGGCCATGCTCAAGATGTGGAAGGAGAACATGATTCCCAATAACCATTCTATTGTCAGGGTGAAAAAGGGGAAATTTTTGGCTTGAAAAGAAGTTTGCTGAATTTACTTTATGCTGTATGGGTACAGTGCTAAACATTCATGTCTTGATCAAGCCATACCCCGACTAGTTAAATTGTGGGGTGGTCCCTATGTTATTAGAATTATTGTAGCTGATTTCAAGATTTTTTTTTGTTCCGTTTAGTTTCTTCTGTGTACTGCAAATCATATATTTAGTTTTCTTGAAATTAAGGAGCACTTTGTTAGCCATAAAGACACTTGAGTGGGGTATTGTTTAAGATTATTCTTTATTGCAGAGTGAGAGTAATTAGCTCTATAGAGCATCACAACATCAGCATATAGCATTGTTTGACTATTAGTAAGAGCAGCATGCAGATTATTGATGAAAAGAAAGAAGAGTAGACTAGAGAAAACAGATCATTGAGGGACAGCTTTTGAGGGGGGCTAAGGATAATATAGAGGAGCATATTTGTAGTCTAAAGTGCCTATTGTTAAGATAGTCTTTAAACTAGCGTAGGGCTTGACAGCTAATTCCTGCAGTGTGTTGGTAGCTGATAACAAAGACTTACTGTACCAGATCTTAGTCACGTCAATAAAACTTTTCCTGTTAGGAGTCCTTTGTTGATGTTTTCCAGGATATCATCAGTACAAGTAAATTAGGTTGTTAATGTACTCCTGCCCAAGCAGAACCCATGCCAGTGCAGAACATATGCATACATAAACAAACAGTAAGGATTTGGTAAGTTTGGACGTATTCGGGAAGTTGGTGTAGGCAGAATGGAGACAAGTCTGAAGGCATTGGCAAAAGTTATTTAAGTAGTTTTGGGATTGATCAGATAAATACAGGCTTCCATTCTTTGAACATGCTATTTCTGGTCAGGCACAGATCGTAAATGTGATGGAGTGGGTAGGGGATATCTTACTGATGTAGAAGGATGAACCAGCACAGTGGGCCATCTGCAGCATAAGTTTTTTTTTTTTCTGTTTGTCTTAATATAATCTTTAGAACTAATTGTTCAGAAGTAGAAATCTGTAATGTTTGGAGGAGATTCAAAAAAATGATGGAAAGAGGTTAGTTGGAGTGTGGAAATAATGGAGCAAGTCAGGTATAGTAACTGAATTTAGAGTATTTTTGGGAGAGGTATATCTGACAATATTGTTCACAATTTTCACAAATGTATTTGGTTGTTTATGTTGGATGTCTGGGATGTTTTCAGAATGTTTGCTGTATACTTCCTTTTGGGGGATTTATTTTGTCAGACTTCTGTGATCAATGTATTTGTTGTAGAATGATAGGAGGGAGATGCTCTCCATAATCACCAGGTTTAGTCTCTGAAATTGAACAGGAAATTATTTTATGAATGATAATTTGAATCATTAAAGATTAAATTTTAATTCCAATTTGATTAATTTAATAATTTATTAATTTAAAAATATATAACTTAATAATGTTAATCATTTTAAAGTTTAACGTCATTCATTGTTTTGTCCGCTTATGTCTTACCATTGACATTCTAATTAAGAAAGGCTTACACGAATATTTCACAGAGTAAGTGAAATATGCTTCTTAATAATCTTTAAGGAAGCTAAGACATGAAAACAAGCAATTTAAAACAGACTGTGAGAATAATGGAATATGTTCATGTTGTTTACCTGCCTTGTACAGGAAAATATTTGAAATACAACAGCAAAATTAATTTAGTCTAAAAAAATATAAAGCCTCTCTGCTGTCATACATTATACTATGAAGAAAAACAGGACTGAGCAATGCCAAGCATATGTGCGATACAAATGAACCTAGTTTAACAATAACTTGATTTCTTAGGGCTCTAATCCAGGGAGAAGAGGCTTGAGGGTATTTCAACGTTTCTTTTTTCCATTACAGGGGTGGCATGCTGGGTCACTTTTTGATAGGCAGCAACAAGATGATTATGATATGGCATGAACGCACTATGACTTTGTGAACAGATGTATATGTAAACAAACAGTAGCAGGTAAGTATAAAGGAATGCATGCAAATCATTTTTATCCTCTGGATTCTTAGGTGCTTAATCTATTTCATTCATTATAACACAAATGCATCCCTTAGCTCTAAATGTGCTACCCCATGTTGGTGAAAGAGACTTTCTACAGGTTTTAGGAGATGACTTCAACTCTGTTGTGGTCAACCATCAAAACTGCAATCATGACAGAATGAATTCACTCATTTGACAGTGACACTTGGAGAAAATAAAAAGTAGAAAAAAAGTTTGCAGCAGAGCAAACCCTCCTGCACCTCCTGATGTGAGGGGGCTGCATCACCACAGTATCTGACATTGCATTATATTAGAGAATGAAGAATTCCCCAGGACATCACAACACCAACCTTGCAGAGAAATAGCCAACATTCACATGTTAATGATCACTCTTGTGAGAATCAATAGTTAGTATGTAGAAGACAAGCCTTGTACCCTTTCCAAACATTTTCTGTTCCATGTGCTACTGCAGCTTTAAGACTCAATTCAGTAAATCCTGAAGCTCTAAGATTTAAATGTTATTTCAATAACAAAAACAGTGAGCTGCAATACTTTCTGGCACATCCCCAACATGAAGTCCCCTCCCCCCACACCTCTATCACTTATATATATGAATTCCCAGACTGTTGTACATCAGAGATGGCGCATTATTAAAAATAAAGCAATTTCTAAAGAAATGTATATTTATCCCCAATTATACTCAAGAACTCACTATTCTGTGGAGTTCACGTATGCTTCTCAAACTTACAGTGAGAACACCATCCATTCCAATGTAATGCTGGAATTAGTACATTCATACAGATTCTGAAAACACACACCTGTTTGATATAGCCAGTCTGGTAGTTAGCAGAGAAGATTAAGGCTATGTGCTGTTAGCAAGCTACTTCCTGTGGTAGAGGGTTTTATTTCCTCAGCCTTCATTTGCCTACTGTGTGACCCTGAACAAGTCACTCAACCAGACAAAGCTTTGGGGCAACTGAGAACTTGAGCTAGCCTACATAATGGTCTCATGGACAGTGGACAGCATGAATTTTAACTAAACATGAACCTATAATCTATATAAGAGCAATGTTACCTAAAATAGTCCTTTAAAAAAGGGAAGCAGATATCAGTATGAATACCACTTCAGGTCTCCCATGAAAATGGGCCATTGGCCTAATGGGACTAACTCAATCAACAAACTGTAAATAAATAAATAAATAAATATTTAACTTCAAAAATGTAGAGAAAAAAGTATTCCTATTTCAGGGAATAATTCAGATGAAATAGTTGAGCATGAAGTAAACTTATTTTTCTGGGGGGTGCAATCTATTGACATTATACTACAGCATGCAAAGTTAAATTATTCCCAGTCAGCAGTGAGCAAGCCAGTTACTTAGTAAAACATGGTTTGCTAACTGCAGAGAAAATTGCTTGCTAAACAGTGGATATTCTATAAATTACAGCCAAAATAATGTATGTAAATCACTTGAAAACATGAACTACATCTGTAGTAAAGCAAGTTAAATGAAACGAAATATTTTAAATTCTTGGAAGATTTCTTCCAGTTTTAATTTCTTCAGAAGATTGTTTTTAATGGTATCGCAGTGACAGACCCCATTCTTAACTGAAGGTACAAAGTGCAAACAATCAGCATTACTTCTGTTCTGATGTCTGCCAAGCATTATCTTCTCTGTACCCATAATGTAACCATACCTGCATTCTATGGTGTGTTTGGGTTTACTGTATTGGTACACTATTTAAATATGAATTCTATAGTGTGTTTGGGTTTACCTGCATTGCTTTGCTATTTCAATATGAATGGAAATGATTTTTCATTAGCTCAGTTGCTTTCATTACTATTAGAAATATTTGTGTATCTTTTTCCACATTGTTGTAGGTTCATCTTGGATGGGCTATTTTATCATTCTGTGTCTGTCAGTATGTGTGACACTATATCCACAAGATGTGGCTGTGTCAGCAATTAATATCAGTTTTGCCCTTTTCCTTCAAGTACAATGCCTGTTTTGGTAGTAGTTAATCCCAGGTGATCATTATTTCTTCATTTTCAGAAACTCTTTGTTGTTCATGATTCCAGTATTTCTTAGTTATTTGTGTAGTGTGATATTTATAGTTTACCGTGTGTGAAACTTCCCACTTTAGTATGTTTCTCAGTATACAGGCCCTCAGCCATAAGCATGTCACAGCCAGCTGAAATCCTTCTGCTAACCTGGGAAGGACATCCCCTTACATTTGCTTTGTTCATTGTGTTGTGATATAAGGATGTCATCAAATATGTTTGCTGTCCTATGACTGCAGCCCTATAGATTTCAAGGATGTTCATGCATTTTTCCAACTGAGACATATACAATCTTAACATATGTTAATTTTTTATATATCATTTCATAAGCATAAAATAACTTTCTGTTTTTTTTCCATTTAACTCTTGCAGCACTTTTGGGGGTGCGGGTCAGTCGATCACACCAGAGCTATCAACATGTCTGATATTTCCAATTATTTATTTATTTTTTATTTTTTGCTCTTCCTCTCTGGAGTTAATGAATAGCTGCCATCAGCTCATTTCCTTATTAATCGGGTCTAGCAGACCCACTTTAGCTTCTCCTGGGCTCAACCCAACCCACACCCAGGACCTGTGAGGAGATCAAGGACACTACTGCAGCTTCATACTGCTGCCTTGAAGTGGGCCATAACCCCCCCCCCTGCAGCAGCTTATGAAGCCTGCTACTGCTGCTTATGGGAAATGCATGCATGCTTCTGTTCATGTGCAAACTCCATCCAAGTTGTATACCTCTGATAGTATACTCGGTTTATAATGTTGTTATTGCAGTGAGCCTGGACAGTCTCCATTCTCCAAGACTGGGTGAACCAGTATTAACCACTTACTTCCCACCCTCCCCCATCTGGTGCCAGTGTCAGTGCTGCTAGTCGAATCCAGGTTGTCTGGGGCACATTTAAGGCTTCATCCTTCTGTGGCACAGGGCCGAATGATACTTCCAGTTATTTTGATATTTTTGTGTATATATTTGCGTGTGTGTGTGTGTGTGTGTGTGTGTGTGTGTGTGTGTGTGTGTACATGTGTATCTGTATATGTGTGTATATATATATATATATATATATATATATATATATATATATATATATATATATATATATATATAGATGTATGTATACAGACGTGTGTGCACATGTGCACACAAACACGTGCGCACGCGCACACACACACACATACACACAGTATGTCTCCCGTAACAGGTGTATTTCTATCTCACACCAAAATTACAATTATGATAATCATTCACACAGTATGCCTCCTGTAACATGATTTCTATCTCACACAAAAACTACAATTATGATAATCATTTAATGCATTTACAGTTTGTTCGAGTCAAGCACTTTGATTAATAATTTTACTGTTTTTCTGTGGGTGTTAGTACTAAGTAATACTGCAAGGCAGTTCATCTTAGGTTAAGCCTGGTAACTTCCACAGTAGAACTAACATGAAAGGCACACGGCTTTTGTCTTCTGAGAATTTCTAGGGTTCTTCTCTTCAGCAGAACCTTTGTGGTTTCGCACATCTGCTTGATTTCTACCATTCCATAAGTGACAGGGAATAAATTCACATTACATGGAAAACTAATTTTGAATATGACAAGATGAGCCTACTTTGCATCTTATTTGCATTAGCAATCAAATTCACAGTGGGGCAGGTCAGCATATAAATATCATACCCTGCAGCTTTAATCCTGTGAAGATCAGGTACTGTCAGTCTGAAGATTAAATTCCTAGCAATGCCGTCAAGAAAAGTGGTAATTTAAACAGAATAGGGTTTATTACACTGTGTTATACTGTGAAGTAATTCACTTTAAATTTAGCTTGCTAATATCAACAAGTGTTGTTTCAGTGGTATAGGTTCATCAATGGCTTTGGTGAGAGATCAAGTATGTTATCTCCTCTTGTGGCCATGGCATTTGAGTTTATGAATTCCAGGAACTTTAAGTTCCCCCAGTCTATATTAGGTAATTGAAGTCACCCTAGTATGATGGTGTTTGGTGATACATTTATCCCCTCTAGTGTTTTCAGTATGAGGACCTGATGTGCTGTGCTGGGGTGCTCTCAGAACTTGAACCAGGTTTCTGTCACAGCACATTGTCGATGTTCTCCATACTGAGAAGGGCCTCGTGGCATCATTCTTGGTGAAGGGAAAATGAAGAGTGTAATTTGTAAGCCCTTTCAGCTTGGGAAGAGCTTTTTGTTGTTGTTTTCAGATTAGTGGATGGTTTAAACTCTAGTTTTCTGTAATTTTTGTCAGAGTACTTTATGATTTCCAGTCCTTCTATTTTCTTCAATAACAACTGAAACTGTGCTACAACCAGAGCTAGAAAGTCATACTGTGTAACTCACCTCATACTCACAGGTACAGAACTACTTAAATGACGCATAAAGTAAAGACCTTGCCTACCATGGCCACTCTAGATTAAAACATATACTTTCAAAAAATTGTTAAAATCAATACTTAATCTAATAAGAGTATGTTTTAGATTTAATTGCAAAATTAATTATTGCATTGTTATTTGTCAGGGATGCAAATAATTTTGAAAATAAAAGCAGGACAGAGATCAGAATTGTTATATATGTATGTTTTATAGATGCAAATACACACACACACACACACACACACACACACACACACACACACACACACACACATTATAAAAGTAGTGCAGAAGACGATAAATGTAAACAAAATAAAAACATTAAGGAAATACTTTGCACAAATTAGACTTTGATCAGTGTGCTACAACCAGAGCTAGAAAGTCATACTGTGTAACTCACCTCATACTCACAGGTATAAAGAGTAGATCACATGAAGTCACTGTACTACTATATACCTCACTGATCGATATTATAACAGAATATTATACGCTGCATTTTCTAGCACAAATACAGGCCACCATACACCGTCTGAGAAAGTTTCAGTTGTTATTGAAGAAAATAGAAGGACTGGAAATCATAAAGTACTCTGACAAAAATTACAGAAACTATTGTTTAGAGGAGTAGCTACCAAACCATCCACTAATCTGTTGTCCCCACAAAACAACAACAAAAGCTCTTCCCCAAGCTGAAGAGCTAAAAAAAATCTACATTTCAATGTAGCGGAGGTGCTACTGTTTTCTACTACACATGGAGTGCTGTAGCACTTTAGTTTACAGGCCAAACGCAATACCAGCTTTTATTTCTAAATGCCAGTATGCACTAAATAGTGATCGGGTTAGGCTGATCATGCCCCCTAACACTTTGCACCTGTTAAAGCTGCACTCTTTGCCCCACCCTAGCTGTGCTACTGCTATTGTCATTGTTTTCATCCTACAGGCTTCTTAGAAGGAAACTTGTAGCTTGCCATACAAAGCCATTTCTAGCTCAATTCAGTTTGAAAATGTGTACCAAAAATATAAAACAACTGGAATCCAGAATAAGATTCAGTAACTTATTGCATAAAATTAACAGACCCCTCCCCCCAGAAAATATGGAATATATTAATTACCCTATAACTTCCAAAACTTTAGATTAAATTGCTGCATGCAATAAAAGTTATGCACTTCACTTGTAGTACTTAAAACAGTATCAGTAATTATATGGGTAGTAAAAAATTCCATCATAGCATAATGGTAGGCAAGCTTCTCAAAAGCCAATATGTTGTAAGCTTGATTTCAAAACCTGTGGACCTTTGAATCCATTGAGAAACTTTTAATGGCATGTAAAATATAATTGAAGTTACAATGTTAGAAAATTCAAGCATGGAGTTAACCTTAACTTGGAATTGTTCCAAAATGCTACCATGGGTAATGTTAATACTGAGGTGATAACAAAAGGGATGAGATATAGACTAAAAATTTATAAGGTAAATTGGATGACATTATACAGATACTCATGTATGTTCAGGAGGCTTACAAAGATAGGACTTTTTTGGCTAGCTACTGCTGACTTCAGAAACTCAACTTCTCTCATAGTTCTTTCTCTCCCCATGGCCAGCACATTTGGGGATTGCTTCAGGCATGTTCCCTCACCAGGTATGTGGCATCACTCTGGATGGGAAGATCTCATGGTCATTTGGGATATGAACTTCTTTGCAACCAGGGAAGAATAGTGGAGAAGATAAGGTCATCAGACAGCAGAGAGCTGTGGTTTTGTCTTTAAACCTTGCCTCCCACTGATGTGTTGGTCGGACACTTTATTGGGGGGCATGCAGTAGTACAAAACATAAAACCCACCTCCACCTGTGTGATAGCATGTTCTTCTTCACCCACACAATTGCTGCAACACGTTCTTTACACAGTCTTGGAATACCAGCTGTGCTTATGAATTGGCTATGTGCCCCTTAATATGTCTCCAGAACCTTCATTCCTCCAATAAGTGAGCAGGAAATGTCTCATCATCCCTTTTCCCCTCTACCACTTCCATCAGATTCCTGTGCCTTTTGTTAAACTTGAGTTTTCTAGTCATAGTCAGGGCTTCATCACTGTTTGCCAAGAGAGAGAAAAGATTTTGCATACCAAACAATTTTTGCAGGATTTGTAAGAAAAAAAAGTTTGGGTTGCATTTCACATATCTATGATTTTTACTCAATAGACTCAGTCTCTGGGTTGTATAATATCTACCTTTTCATGGTTTTGCAGGTAGAAGACAGTTGGTATATAAGATGATAAGTCTCACCACTCTGGAGACAACTGATACTCTGGAATGTGTTCAAATGTGCCAAATATTATAATGAAACATAATAAACCATATGAGGTAGCTACTACAATGACAAGGAATGGGATACTTCCTGAGGGATATATTTAGTTGTTCATGATGCAAGTGTAGCAAATTCTTATGCATCACATAGAAAGGAAGCAGACATTTGACATTATTAAGGAATGTAAGCCATGCAGTACCATAGGAGTGGATGGTTTCATTTGAGTAGGGCTCTGTAAGAACTGTATTAAGATCTGAATTCCACACCTAGTGTCCTTTTCCACTCCTATTTCACAGCAGTGCATGATTGTACCACCACACATCACTTTTAAAATGGATGATGACTTACTGGAGCTCTCTTAGTGCAAGTGCATCCCTACTGCATTGACAACAAAATACCGAAAACAATAGATTTCCATTTTTGAAAATGTTTTGAAGGAAGGTTTTGTGTAAACTGTTTTGTATAGGTTAAATAAAATCATATATGGCAGGACTGTGAGTTGTATGATTAGATAGTCACCTCATCTGTAGAAGTTAATCATCAGAGAGAAGCACTGTTTGCCTCTTTGCTTAGGCGCACATCATATGTTTAAACAAGTAGAATGGGCACATCTATAGGAGGTTTCTGGAATTTTCTATCTTTCCCTTGACAGAATTCAATAGATTCATAAGAATTACATACACTTGGAAGGAATAATAAAGGTGAAGATTTGGGCATAAATTGTTTTTTTAAGTATCTTGGGGAATGGTGGGGTTATTTCTTTCCTCTGGATTATATGAACTGTGTCTGAAACTATCAGATGATGTAGTCTTCCAAGATTTAAACATATAAATAGCTGTGTATTTCATTAGATATTTAGAATTTTTTGTTTCTTGTAATAATATGTAATTGTTTATTATAATATAAAATTGTTTACTGTTGCCACAAACACTTCTTCCTTAACAAGTTGAACTATCTCATCATGTAACAGAAATGTCTGTGCATTCTGAAAGTTGTAAAAATAAACCCATATTTTGTTTGTAACTGGAAATGTAATAACTTCCATGGAGTATACTGAACCAAAGCTGTTGTCCATCTCTTACATTTGTCTGAGATGCAACTGTTATATGGATTTTAAATCTATCTAACCTCCATAGTGTGCACTGAACCAGAGCTACTGCTGTCCATTTTCTTTTTTTTAACAATGTTTTATTAATTTAAAACAAAGATTGTACAAAATTATTTAAAGATAAATAGAACAAAAATGTAACTATTTACAGATGCCCACAACAAAATCAAACAACGAAAACTAAATCATTAAAATTTATCAAGTAAATTACTTAATTTTGACCAAAAATCTAAACTGGTAAGTAATATTCAAAGTTCTCATTTTGGCAGTTGATATTATTTTATAGACATTTTTTGCTAAATTAATGAATTTATTGAATGAGTAGTTTAATGTTTCCAATCGTTTGTAACTATTTTTCTTGCTATAGCTAAAATGGACCAAAGGAGAGGCACCTGCACCCTAGGAATGGAATCCAGAACTGGAGCATTAAATACAATCAAGGATTTAGAAAGGATGTAATTATCTGTCCACAAAGCTTGGACAAAATTTGTAAATTTAACCCAAAAAGAAGTTACTATTTTACAATTCAATGTCATATGAAATCAATCTGCATTAGAGACTTCATTACACCTCCAACAATTATTTTTTTCCATAGTTATAAATTAAAGCCACTTTATGTGGAGTTAAGAAAGCTCTGCGAAAGAGAATAAGTGGATTTTCCTACAGATTTAAGAACTAAGTATTTATCTTCCTGCTGTCCTTTTTCTTAATGTTTGCTTGAGACTGTTATTTAGGTTCATTGGATCATAGATAGTTACAATGCATGGTTTCAAGGAGACATTGAGTAGCCTGGCCTAGTTTCCCAATTGTTCCAAAGCACAGTCTGCAATGTCTGGTTAAGTGACTTGCTCATTCACACAGTAGGAAAATGGAGGCTGAGTGAATCAAACTCTAGACTACAAGAACCAGGATGTTAATAGCTGATAGCTTTCATCTTCTGTGATAACTTCCCAACAAAATATTCCTTATTTATTTTATACAATTCTTAACCAGTTAAGCTCACTGGACACAAGTGTTTCTTTTCAGGATGACTCAGAAGCACTGTCTGGTCATGTGACTTGCTCAGAGTCACACAGTAGGGAAATGGAGATGGAGACAATTGAGAAACCTGCATAGCCAAGGATATTAAAACAACTCATTGCTTTAATTCTCTGTGCTAACTCTGAGGATTTGGAAATGCTCTCTCACCTATATGAATAATAATAAACCAGAGCTACAGCTGGCCTTTCTGTTTACCTAGAACTGTTATTTACATGTGGGATATTTTAATGTGAGGATAAAGTTAAACCAAATATTTGTATTTTACAGGCTTATTAGATTTTATTTTCCTTCTGAGGCTTCAGTGAGCTGCAATAAATAACTGGAAATAACAGATGTAATTATATTTTTTATGTCATCATTTTATTGTATTACCCTTGTACAACTGCAATAATGTCATGTATGTCCAATCACATCTTTTTAACAATAAAGAGTTTATTTGTTCCTTCATAAAAGTTTGTAGCTGAAGTATTATTTTATTTATGAAGGGTATCTTCACAATTTTGATGTACTGTTGGGATCCATCTTTCTTGACGGTTGACTTCTTGGCTGACAGCTGTTATAAATTAATGCTGTTTTTTTTTTTTTTTTGTGGAAGAGTATTCAGTAAGTGAGATTTTGGTATGATATTAATAATTTGATTCATGGCAGTGTGCTCTGTGAATACAAGCTAGGGGAACTGTTAGTGGAGAGGTGTCAGTAGCACCTCTCGAGAAACATCGCAAGAGATTTTATGTATGTGTATGTATGTGTGTGTGCATGTGTGTGTGTGTGTTTGTGACTGTATGAGTGTGCGTGCAGGTGTGCATATGTGTGTGTGTGTGTGTGTGTGTGTGTGTGTGTGTGTGTGTGTGTGTGTGTGTGTGTGTGTGAGAAAGAGAGAGATAAACTAGTTTGGTTAAGCTTCAGTTACTGTTTGGCAAAATAAACTTCAAACATTGTGAAAGGGAACTTTAACTACTGCAAGGAATGTAAATTATATGAATTAAGTTCTCGAGTTGCACAAACTTTATCATCTTAACATGATAAAGCCCTACCTCACCTGATATACGTATCCAATGGGTTACAACAAGAATTAGAGGGGGGCCTTGTAGTAGACCTTCTTAGTGAAGCTTGGTCTGTACTTTAGTGAATGAGGTAGTGATGTCAGCCGACCATTTGCATAGAGAGATAAAACCCTGACTGTGTCCCAGGCAACCCAAGTTCAATTAATGACTCAGGTGCCTGACAGTGTTGGTAGGGAGGATGGATATGTTTATCCTGGAATTATATAAGAAAGGACATATCTTCTCATGAGGCCTGGGCTCAGAAAAATATTGCTATACAGTTATGAGTAGGGATGTTGAGGTGGTTGGTTGCTGTGGCAGGACAATCATGTTCTCAAGACATACCACATGGCATGCCCTGCACCCGTGTGGAATAATGTCAGCACATAGAGTGGGATATAGTGCAGCAAAATCCTTCACAATTTGTAGTAGAATGACACCTAACTTGTCCCCTCCTGTTCTGAAAGGCACTGGCAGATATGCTACTACAGAACCTCATCAAAGATTAAAGCCTAGAACTCTGTGTAAATGCTATTCCAATAGGGAGACAATGGGGAGCCTGCCAGACAAAAAGGTAAACTTTTGTGAAAACACAAAAGGAAATTTGGATCAATCATGGAAGAGTGTGAAGATAGCAGAAGTGGGAAGAATATATATATATATATATATATATATATATATATATATATATATATATATATATATATGGGTCTACTTCAGTAGACCAAACTTTTACTTACACAACACAGAAGTTTCCCAGATTAAAGCACCGACAACTTCAGAAGACTGACGTACGGAACACCGACTCCGCACGCGAGGTAAGTAACTGCTTGGCCATCCTGTTGAACTTTGCCCCTTACCCCTCGTGGTAGTGCGATCTCAGAGTTAGTATATTTAGTTGGGGGTGTGAGGGGTGAAATCTCCCACATTGGTGGGTTTAGTTTAGTTTTGTTAATTGTTTTTGTTCGGGATGGCAAAGCGGTTACTTACCTGGTGTGCAGAGTCGGTGTTCCGGATGTTGGTCTTCTGCCGTTGTCTGTGCTTTTGTCTAGGGCAAGTGAGTGTCGAGTAAGTAAATGTTTGATCTACTGAAGTAGACCCATATATATATATATATATATATATATATATATATATATATGTATATATATATATATATATATATATAGTTATCTATATTTATCTATCTATATATTAATGTAAATTAGGCAGTACTACGACACTAGGAAACCTGAGCAGTACCACAACAGGTATCACAAGAGGTTGAAAGAAGTTGGAGACCTGCTCACTGTTAAAACAGGTTTTACCCAAAGGTTGGAACACCATGTATTTCAAAAGTGTAGCATTAACTGCTAAGCTAAAAGAATGACAAATAGACTGCAAAAATGTTCATTCTGATATCAAACATTTACAAGTCTTTCCAAGAAAGGGAATTGGTGAGTTAACTCTAGAAATACACTTTCTCCCCAGACGGCTTTTCTTGGGGTCTCTTAGGAAAGCTCACATATGGTCTAGAAGATAGGAGAATGTCTAATGATGTATGTTTTCTCGAATTTAAAAATGCAAGTAGTTGTGCATTTCATTAGATATGTAGAATTTATTACTGCTTTTATTTAGTGATATATTATTGTTTACAGCAATATGAAGTTTTTTTTACTGTTGCTATGTTGAGTTATCTCACTATGAAAAATAAAATTGTACATTCTAGTAGTTTGTTGTATAAGGAAGGACAGATACTGTTTGGACACGGAAACCTGCTTGACCTTCATGAGGTGATCTGAACCAGAGTTGTTGCTGTCCTTTTCTTTATTTTTGCCTGGGCCTACTATTTGAATTTGAGAAATTCTAATTTATTGAGGAAGTTATACCCAGAGTTTCTGGACCATAGACTTGTTTTTGCTTTATTTTCATCCTGAGGAATCAGTCAGCTACAATAATCAATTTGAAAAAATGCAAGAAATGCAGTCTGTGTTTTTGTGTCGTCAGTCTAGCTGCATGAAACATTCTATATTTTTTCCTGTACAACTATAATAATCTCTTATGTGCATAAAAACACCTTTTTAAAAAGATTGCTTTAATTTCATCATTCATGAAAGCTTGAGGTAATGGCTTATTTATTAATCAATGGAACCCTCACTATATTAGTATAACTGGTGGTATCCACCTTTTTTGGAAGCAGACTGCTTGACTAATAGCTGTTATTATTTAATGTTGGTCTACTCTTTGGAAGAGTGCTCCAAAATTGATATGATGGTACAGTATTAGCAATCTGTGTGGTTGCAGGATCTTCTGTGAAGATAAGAAAGAAGTATTGCTACTGGAGAGGGGACAGATGGTCCCCCCAGGAAACATTGTAAGAGTGTGTTTATGCAAAAATAGTCTGGTTAAACCTCTGTTACTGTTGTAAAAGTTAAACCACAAGACACCAGGCTCAGTCTGATGTGGATGAAATTCTGGAGAGTCAGTGGTTGCGACCATGTTTTGTAACTGGTAGTCTAAAACTCATTTTTTGTGTGACAGGAGTCAGTTATAACCTGTGGCAGTAGTGCACATTTACCATAATCTCTTAAAACCAATCATTTCTTTCATATATAATAATTGCCAGGGGTATGGATTTAGGTTCTGTTAACTCCTAAACTGCACATTATTTTGTGTCATTGGTGGGATTCAAACTCAGCCATCCATGACATTATTTGATAACACTAGATGGGATTTATGGTCCCTTGTCTCTCGCTCTTCATAGGTTTATAGATTAGTACTAAGCTAACTGCCCTTGTGGGCCATTTTAAGCCTAGCCAATTGCTCCATGTGAGAATCAAACCCTCATCTTGTGTCTGTAAGTTAAGCACTTTAACTATTATGCCAACCTCCCACCCTGTTCTTGCAAGACCCATAATCTGAAATCATAAAGCTAGATACATTAGTTAAGGGCTACGACAGTGGTGTATTGGAACACTATGGCTAGCATGGGCAGCACTCCAGTCATTGCTTCGTACCTCATGGGAACTTTTAGTTTTCTGCCCTGAAAAACCAACGGTGTTTAGAAATAAGTATCAGTTTATGTAGAATATAAGTATTATTAAAAAGTTGTCAATTAAAATAAGTAACATTAAATAAATGTTATAGTAAATAAATGTTCATTATTTAGTAATTTGAACTTGCAAACACTGATGAGTAATCTGAAGGAGACATTAAGGGGAAGCTGTAATTTGAATTATAAATGAAAAGAAAACTACTAAATTGTCTTGTATTAAAAATGGCAATTATTTTATTTAGTTTTCAACCAGGTATGTGTGGTCTAAAAATTCTTTTCAGACATGACCAGAGCCACATAAACACAATTAAAGTTAAAGAAAAGGAAAAAAATTACAGAACAATAAAATAAGCGTATTGCAACAGATTCAAAATACAGCATAGCAAATGATTATGGAACAATACAGTACTACTGATTTAAGGAGAGCAGTTCAACACTGTGTATATCAATTACGTTTACAGAGATAAATCTAACAATGAAGACAGCTACGATTTGAGTGAATTTATATTGGGTACAGCAGTTCAGGCTGTAATAGATGTAGAGATCAAATTTGTAAAGAAAAGAAGTAAGAAACAGTGACTAAACAGGATGCCAGCAAATTAACATAATTATAGGTTCTTAATTTACTGAGTGTTTTATAAAGAATAATTTACAATGGTAATTATTAGTACCAGGAGAAACTGAATTTAAATACACAAAGAGTGGTATAATTAGACATTTATGGGATTATGCAAACTAATCATTATCTTTTAAACATTTACATTTATTATCATATCTTAAAATGCTTTTATCTGTTTTTTAAATGAAATGCAGTTATGAGTTTGTCAAATTTCGTATCATAATTTGCTATAAGATGCAGGGGGTATTTTAGAAAATGCTTTTTCTGGACTGACAAGGTCAAAAGTAGATCTCTGTATTTGGTTTTCTGCCTCACCTCTTACAGAATTTGAAGGGTTTATAAAAATGAGTTTGTTTTGAAGAAGTAGGTAATACATTTCTATAATAGTTTGAATATCAAAGATCTTAGTAAAAATATGTCTGTTACAGAAATTGGCAACCATTTGCATTTTTGAATTATACAGCAATGATGTCCATAGTAGAGAGAGGAAGCTTGCTGAACCTTAGAATTTTGTTTTTCTATGGTTTTCAGTATAAAAGTATTTTGTGGCGAAAGAAGAGCAAGTAAAGGTAATATGTAGTCTTAAACAGTTTAACATGCCTTGAATCATATTCCAGCGTTCTATAATAACACAATGAGAGACATTAAAATATTTTCCTTATTACCATATTTCTAATCTTTTTTGGCACACTTTTTGCTATTTGAATTGCAAACAGAAACAAATAGGAGAAATGGACCTCCCAAGACCATACCCATTTTCACACAATTTGCAATCTTGGACAGGTCTCAGTGCTTCTGTGAAATTAATTTTGTTCATTACTTATTGTATTGGTTCCCATCTTGCCATCTGAAATATATTTAGATGCCAAATAACACAGTTCCACTACCTTCTTCCCCTTCTTTCTGCACTCAGTACATGTACTCTATCACTCGAATGCAATAATATTCCAGTAGCTTTTCCTTCACAAAACCAGCCTACCTTCCACTATTTGCTATCACTCCATCTGTCCTATCTGCAGTTATCCTAGTAAATATTTCGGCATATACAATAATCAACAGTATGACAAGATAAATACCCAGAGCTTTTACAATCTCCTTTCTCATTTTCAGTTTGATAATAAAACCATTACTTCTTTTCTTATTGTCATTGAAAAAGCTTCCATTCTCAGCACTTTCTTGACAATTTCCCATAAAGCTCCCTCTACCCTATTCTCTACCATCATAGAATAAACCATAGTGGACCTATTTTCTCCACTGTCTTACTTCCTTTCAGTGACCCTAAAATTACCCTATTCCCAATCTCCTTATTTATCATTTCCTGTTGTCTCTCTTGGGTTCTGTTTCACACCCATATCTCACTACCAAAGACTTGCTCTGGAATCCTTTCTTGTGCTTTGCTAGCTCAGTGCAGCTCTACATAGCGGCTCCTTATAACAAGTACATAGCGGCTCCTTATAACAAGTACATAGCGGCTCCTTATAACAGGTTTAAGACCTGATGTTAACAGTCATGAAAGTTCATTATGGTTCCTGGGAGTTGCTGTCTATATGGATGACCTTCTGGTAAACTTTGTGTGTTGGAAGGAGAAGAATAAAGAAAGATAACAGTTTTAATAAGTCAGAACTGGAAATTGGTGAGCTGCAGACTGGATCACAAGTACTGAAATATAAGGAAGATGGCAAGGAATAAGGTACGTAATTTGAATAAGAAATTAAAGTGGGTTGGCAGATTGATAAAAATTTAATCTGGATGCCACCAGTCACTGACCTTGACTGATAATTGGCAAGAGTCTGTCAGTCCCACAATCCACCCTAAGTACAGTGAATGAAACTAAACTATAGAAGAAAAAGGACAGGTGTGTGTTGCAACATTGCATTGCTTTTATTGGTCAGAAACAACTTGAACTAAGTGAATCTGAAGGGGAAAAGAAAACCAGAGCTAACTGCAAGTTACCCCACTGCAATCCTACATGAGCACTTTCTGAGTAAGAACACATAAGCTGAATAAAATGAATTGTATAGCCTTTCATGCAACATGTAATGATCTGCAAAACATTTCTGAAGGATTCATGTGTGGGAGTAAAGGGATCCAGATATAGTGTCTCTCTTTACCTCTTCAAGAAAAGCTGTGCAAGTGAAAAAAGGCAGATTAAAAGCAGTGTGTGTGTGTGTGTGTGTGTGTGTGTGTGTGTGTGTGTGTGTGTGTGTGTGTGTGTGTGTGTGTGTGTGTGTGTGTGTGTGTGTGTGTGTGTGTGTGTGTGTGTGTGTGTGTGTGTGTGTGTGTGTGTGTGTGTGTGTGTGTGTGTGTATGTGTGTGTGTGTGTGTGTGTGTGTGTGTGTGTGTGTGTGTGTGTGTGTGTGTGTGTGTGTGTATGTGTGTGTGTATGTGTATGTGTATGTGTATGTGTATGTGTGTGTGTGTGTGTGTGTGTGTGTGTGTGAGACTGTGTGTATGTGTGTGTGAATCTGCTGTCTGTAATTCAGTGTTTGCAGACTACCATACTAGTGGTATTTTAGATGATTCCAAGTGATTGTATAAAATATTGGTCCCTGTGTAACTGCAGGCCCAGAGTGATGATGTTATGTAAGATGTAGTGTTCTTTGTAATCACTATTCCTGAATTCCACAGTGAATGAAATGACTATTTAACATACTTGTTAACAGAGAAATTAAGAGAGAGATCATCTCCTTTGTTTCATTTGCTGTGTTTGTAAACGTGTCTACCACCTCTTTTGCCCCCTCCTAATTTTTTAAGAAGGAGAGTGTGGGGCTAAAGGGGGGCAGTTGCACCCTTGCAAATGGAATTAACCAAAAATTCACCAACATTTGTCAGAATATTGCAGTGGCAATAGCTGTAAAACTATGCTATAAAATTGCATTGGTGAGCTACATTGTTCTACATTAATACCAGTCGTGAAAGTCCAAAATAGTTTCTGGTGGATGCTGTATGTGTGGATGACCTTACTGTAAACCTAATGAGACAGAAGGAGAAACATAAAGGTCAATTTATAGACTTTTAAGTTACAAAACACAGACTAAGCATTCTGTGCTCACAAATGTAGTCCTCATTTGGGTTTCCTACAGCACTTAGAATAGTATCTTTGCAAGTTAATAATGCCTGTTTAGCACTCAGGATAGTGCTTCTCGTGGTTACAAGATTAAATAAAGGTGGAGTTTCTGCCTAATGATACAAACTTTCACTGAATTTGTGGTCTTCATTGCCTTGTTCCTTAGATGAATGCCTCTCTTGAACTGTGGGTATGATATCTGAATCTTCTGGGTGGGTTTGTTTAGGTTGATATGTGTGCCAGTGTATGATATATAAATTCCATCCTTGTTTAGCCATGGTGAAATTATCCAACTGTCTCAGATCTGAGGGGTAGCACTACACCAGGGCTCAAAAGCCTAAATTCCTAGGCTATGAAACTGTGTGCCTTGGTGAGTGCTATTGTGTCTGGAAGAGTAAAATATAAAAAAAGAAGTCCAGACAAATAATGAAACAACAAGTAGTCTGCAATGGTTAAAGCTGTGGTGGTTGATTGTGAGTTTTACTTTTTCTTTTTTTTTAAGAGGTGACAAATGGCAAAGCAGCTTAAGCAAGTTCAATGCATCCAGAAACTGTAGATGTGTTCTAATGTTCTGAAGCCTTACCCATCAGTAGCTACTGTAGCCCTGTTCTAATGTTCTGAAGCCTTAGTGGCACTAGCTACAGTAAACCTGTTTTAATATTCTGAAGCCTTAATGGCAATAGCTACTGTAGCCCTGCTCTAATGTTTTGAAGCCTTACTGGCAGTAGCTACTGTAGCCCTGTTCTAATGTTCTGAAGCCTTACCGGCCGTAGCTACTGTAGCCCTGCTCTAATGTTCTGAAGCCTTAATGGCAGTAGCTACTTTAGCCGTGCTCTACTGTTCTGAACCCTTAATGGCAGTAGCTACTGTAGCCCTGTTCTAATGTTTTGAAGCCTTAATGGCAGTAGCTACTGTAGCCCTGCTCTAATGTTCTGAAGCCTTAATGGCAGTAGCTACTGTAGCCTTGTTCTAATGTCTTGAAGCCTTAATGGCAGTAGCTACTGTAGCCCTGCTCTAATGTTTTGAACCCTTAATGGCAGTAGCTACTGTAGCCCTGTTCTAATGTTTTGAAGCCTTAATGGCAGTAGCTACTGTAGCCCTGCTCTAATGTTCTGAAGCTTTAATGGCAATAGCTACTGTAGCCCTATTCTAATGTTCTGAAGCCTTAGCGGCAGTCGCTACTGCAGCCCTGTTCTAATGTTCTGAAGCCTTAATGGCAGTAGTTACTGTAGCCCTGTTCTAATGTTCTGAATCCTTAATGGCAGTAGCTGCAGTTGCAGAGAGGATTGCACTTTCTCTGCTGCATTGTTCTTAAGTTAGCCAGGTGGCAGGCTATAAATATTGTTAGTTCTGCACCTTTTGTGAGGGTTTAATAAGAGCTTCAATGGTATGAGGACTGGAGGATTAGTGACTGGCAGCTTGCAGTGCAGCAAGATGGTAGGAAAATCTGAGCAGTCATTTACTTAACCTAGTAAGTCCAGGCCTAACCCAATTGTTATTTTTGTGCTGACTGTCCAACAAAAGTGCCTTGGTACATCGGACTTTGTTGTTTACCCAGTCTTTGTAATTTGAACATCAAGGTTTGCAAATTTTTGGAGAGCTGTAGTTTCTCTAATGTTTGCATTGTTATTGATTTGTCCTGTAAAACAGATATTGTTTCAGCTGAGTAAATATATTGTTTACACGTAATGTTTACATTTAATTATTTCAGGCTGCCGAGACCCTCACTGGGTAACATTACTGTAATTTACTAGCTGTTATAATCTTTTAGTAACATTAGTAAGAGTTGTAGCTTCTTTGCTACAATTTACTAGCTATTATGATTTATTATTTATTTATTTATTGCCATTTGTTTACCGAGAAGGTCCACTGGGCTGAGAGAAACCATTTTCAGTGGAGGCTCGGGGAGTAAAGCTCCGCAATAGACAAGTGCATAAAATGTAACCACAGTATATAAAAAAGTACACAAAATGTATAAAAGTAAAAACAGTGAGAATATGAACAATATTTGCAGAACAGACAGTAATATACAATAGCTGAAAAATGTGCAACATACAATATGTACAGATTTTTGCAGGTAAGCTTCACATTAGTACATAAAATGAAACCACAGTACATTAAGAGTATAAACTACATAAAAGTAAAAACAGTAGGAAGATGAAGAGTAATATTTGCAGAACAGACAATAATATACAATAGTTGACAAATGTGAAAATATACAATATGTACAGATTTTTGTGGGTAAGGTTATAAAATAGTAAGTGATTATGTTATTATACACTAGAGGTGCTATGCTGAAGAAAATCAATAAATTAGCAGTATTCTCAAGGTGTTTAGAGGGTATAGACAACAGAGTGAATAGAGGGTATAGATAGATGTGTCCCCTTCAGATAGTCAAACTTTTAAAAGCTCGACTTTCATATGGTCGAGACCATATGATCAAGCTTTTAAAAGCTTGAACGGTCTGAATGGAGATCAACATACAGTGCGGAATGGGAAGATTTCCATGTAGTGTGATCTTGGAGTTGGTATATTTAAGTCGTGGGGGTGTGGGGGGTGCAGGGGGGCTTGCCCCCCCTGCTAGATACATTTAGTTTTTTTTTTTGTTTGTTGTATTTTTTTTTGTTACATGATCAATATTTCAAATGTTCGATCATATGGTCTCAGCCATATGAAAGTCGATCATTTGAGATTTCGATCATGTAAAGTAGACCCAGGTAGACAGAGGGTAAAAATGGAAACTAGAGCCAAAGTAAATTTTTTTGTTTTGAGTAGGGATAAATGAAAGTTAGAAGGGGAGAGGCATAGATTAAGGTGAGATCAAACTTAGAGTGTAGGCAGTCAGGTTGTGCGTGGATGACACTTAAGACATGACCATTGCCATATGGTAGAGAGGTATTGCTTTAAAGATTTTTTGAAGGAAGATATATTACTGGAGGTTCTGATAGCTGATAGGAGTGAGTTCCAAAGCTTGGAAATAGAGAATGAATAAAGCATGCTGCCAGCTGGAAGTTTAGGTTTGTTTACTTGCAGGAGAAGTTGGTTTTCAGATCTAGGAAGGCTATTAGGGTGGTAGTGTGTTAAGATGGAAGAGAGGGCTGGGCAGTCTGTGGGTTTGTAAATAATTTTGTGGGCTGTGAGAAGCTATAGGAAGGTTAGATGATGTGGAAGTTCAAGCCATTTAAGTGATTTTAAGGCAATACAGTGATGGGAAGAGTATTTTGCATTAGTTGCAAACTTGGCTATTTGATTGTAACATGACTGAAGTTTGGTTATTAGAGTGAAATGGGTTTTGATGAGGAGAGGAGCACCATAAAGGAAAGAAGGTAAGAGAAAGGTTAAGGTGAGAGTATGTTTAGTAGAGCAGTTAAGGTAGCAATTTTGTCTGTAGAGGGTGACTAGCTTATAGTTTGTTTTTATGATATTATTGTGGATGTGAAGGTCAAATGTCAGGTTTTCATCAAGGATAACTCCTAGTAATTTGGTGTCGAAGACAACCTCTATCATAGTGTTAGTTTGGGAATGAATGGTGAAATTTGACTTGTTGAATGGGTGTTTTTTCTTGGGAGTAAATAGTAGCAATTTAGTTTTGTTTGGGTTTAGAACTAGATGAATATTAGCCATCCAGGCTTCTGTGGTGGTAAAGGCATTCTGGGTTATCAGCAAGAGTTCAGTTACTGACTTGGCAGAGCAGATAATGGTTGAATCACCTGCATACTATACAGCAGTTCCATATTTAAGGTTGGTATAGAAGTCATTTATAAAAATACTGAATAGAAGGGGCCCTAAGATGGAGCCTTGGGGGACACCTGTAGAAGAGTTAAGAAATTGAAAGAAGAAGTTGAGCCATTTAGTGGATTGTTGTCTATCTTTTAGATAGTGAGTAAATCAGTTTAGGGTAGGGGGAGAGAGACCAAGGGTGGAGAGCTTACCGAGGAGTAAGGGGTGGGAGAGAGTATCGAAGGCTTTTGAAAGATCAAGAAGGAGAGAGGATGCAAATTTACCAGCATTTCTGGCTTGATTGATTGTGTCCATAAAGGAGATAAAGGCAGTGGTAGTGCTTTGGCCAGACTGAAGCCTATGTTGACTTGGGGAGAGGAGTTTGTTTAGAAGTAGATAGCTTAAAAATTGATAGTGAATGCATTTCTCCAGAATTTTGGAGAGCAGGGAGAGAATTGCAAAGGATCTGAAGTTAGGGATATCTGTATTGTATTGTTACTGCCTTTATGGAGTAGAAGTCTGTATGCTTTTTTCCATATAGTAGGAACATAAGATTCTTGGAGACGTCCGATGAGAAGTATGCTGATGGGATAGGCAACGGATCTTGCTGTAGAAATTTTGTTAGGGTCTGAAACTAGTATCCAGTCTAGACCTAAGCCACAACCTTTGTTTCTGTTAGGTCTAGTTATATCTGTTATAAGCTGTGTAAAGTTGAAGAGGTTGACATTGGGTGATGGAGAGTGGTCTAGGAAGTCTAGCCAGTTTATGTTTACGTCACCTAGGATGATTGTCTCATTGTTAATGTTGTTTGATATCCATGCAAGAATATCTTCTAGAAGGGGAATATTTTTGCCTGGGGGGATGTATATGACTATAATGCAGAGATATTTAGAATTGTTGAGCTTGAGAAGTGCTATGAGTAATTTGGCGGCAGCGAATTGAGGAATGGGTGTGGAGTATGGGACGATGGTGAAAGTATTCAGAAAAATTATAGCAATTATATGATCTTGTACTAAGAAGGCTTCCGGGGATCAAAATGTTTGTGGGCACAATCAGGAGCTGCTGATTGTTTGGTGTTGTAATATCAGGAGATGCTGATTGGCTGGTGTTATAGTAGTGCAATAGTGCAGTAGTGCATTTGTGATCAGAGCTAAAGAGCTTCAGCAGTTGTGAGAAGTATAAGATGTACCAAGTAGTTTGCTACACTTTTTGGTTCTCAAGTATGAGAGGACCTTTTATATTATTTTACACCTCAAATGAAAAGTTGGGGGGTAGATCATAAATCAGCACAGAGTACCAGAATAGGTAGATACTGCTCTGACCCCAGTCATTGATTATAAAAAAGTTACAAAAATATTTTTTACTGTTTTGAAAATATGACATGTCTGTTGACAAATGTGCCATGCTAGAATAAATGTTAGCTAAGAATCCATGGAAAGGTACAGTTTTATTTGGGGCAGTAAGAATTATTTGAAATGGCTTGTCTGGATTTTAGAGTAAATTAAAACAGGAAAGGGGATCAACAAGTTTCAGTAAGGTGCGTAGTTCACTGAATGTATGTGTGCACAGTGTTGGCAAAAGCATTATATTGTTAAACAGGAAGAACAGTGAAGTTCAGCATGTTCATTACTGTTTCACATAGATTTAGTTTTGTTTGTTTGTTTGTTTCTTTTCTCACAAACATTTTGTACTGTGTGATAAGGAACTGGATTGTTCAAAATGTGCTTTGTAACATGATGCGCATAATATGAAAACTGTCATTTGCCTGTGTCACTGGATATGTAATACCGTCAAGATACAAATTTAGATTTGATTTACACTGAATCTCTGTTTCCATCAGCTTTTACAATATGTAAAATGAAGATGTGGGAGAGTAAATATATACATTTCAGATTCATAAATAATGAACCAAAAGTAGAACTATATTCCCCAGACTGTGAGACATTCTAGTTTGGTATTTTAATTCACAATCATTTAATTCTATGAAAGCAAATAACTGCAACAATGTCTGTAGAGGCAGAAAGGGAGACAGCAACAGAGGAAGACAAGGAAAGAAGCTGAAGGGTAGTTAAAGGACATTGGTGAATGTATAACAGTAAACCGTGTTATCCTACTATATTTGTATTACTGCCACAATGCTATAACATCATCACCTTCATCAACCTCCTTTTCCCATTTTAGATAGGGTCAGAGTATTACATCATCCGTTACCACCTCTTTTCATTCTGAGACACCTGGCTACCTTCTTTGACATTCATACCCACCTGTTGCAGATCTCTTCTCATATACTCCATTCACTTCTTAGCTGAACAACCTTGTTTCCTTTTCCCTTTTTCCTGCCTCTCCCACATCTGCTTTATGAAATCTTCTTCAACTTTTCTGGATTTGTGAATGAACTATTATAATATATTTTGCTTGACCCTCCAGAAAACTATAGCTACCAGTGCTCCTGCTCTGAAATTTATCCCATAGCATGTATCCTACCATCCATCTCAAACACTTCATTTAAATTACTTCATGTTCCTCAGCTGTTCTGCCTTCATTGCCTGCGTTTCTGTAAACAAGCACTGGTCACACCACTGTTTTGTACACTTTACTTTTCATCTTCTCTGACATTCTCTCATGTTCTACCTTGACACTTTGAAACTCTCAGAACAATTTCCTTGATTCAAAGATTCAAAGATTCAAGATTCAAGATCTGATCTGATCAGGTCTAGATTCAACACAGTTATAAGTGCCTTTTTTCAGACCCAGTCCTGCCACATGGAATCACCTGCCTTATGATGTCAGAAGACAAGCAACAACTGATGAATTCAAGGCCACCATGAAAGAACACCTCCAGAGGGATGCAATCTGCACTTGCTTCTAAGACAATGGATGACAAGCTGCAGCCACTGCATGCTTCAGTTTAAATGTGCAGTGAAGTTATGCCTCCTTCTAATGATAATGTTTAATTGATATTTATTCTACCTATCAACCTTTTAGTGCAAGAAATATGGACAAAGTCAAAAATAATGGAGAGATAAAGGACCAAACTCAAGGGCACATTTTAATTATTGCTGTCACAAAGCTTAGAAAGTTGCCAGAAAAGCGGGTTTTTTATTGACATGCATTTTCTGAAGGATATGAACACTGAAAGTCAAATATTTACCATTATTTTAATGACATCAGACCTCAACAATTTCCTAGAAAACCACAACTTTTATGATGAACAGACCTAAATTTGAAGCAAAAACTTTAAACTTTTTGCGAAAATCTGGCAGTTGAGAGGTATGCTCCTACTAATCACAAAGCTGATAATTACTTGCACACTTTCCTATAACATTTCCTAGAAATAATAGCTGTACTCAAGCTATCTTTACATAATACAATTGTCATGAGGCTTCCCTAGGTATAATGGTAAATGTATAGGTAGCTTTACTGTGTCTTGAGCTAACCTTTCTCACATGACAGGATTTCTGTCATTATTCTGTATTCTTTCTATGTATTTATATATAAAATGTTTCTGCAGTGACTCCCAGAATCCATTCTGGACCTTACTCAGTGGTATCTTAATGCTACATTCAGTCTTTTTCATTAAAAGATCTGTTACTAGCACGTGTGTTATGTCAGAATTTTTGCAAGTGCAAGCCTTTCTGAGCAGTCTCACTCAGACTAGTTTTATTCCAATCCAGTTGTTCCACACACATCTACAAAAGAAGCTATGCAGGCGTTTGCCCCACTGAAAAAAATGGTATTATTCTGTGCTGGAACAGAAACAAGAACTCATTTTCTAGCATTATACGTGTTTCTGAAGTTTTGCACAGATGTTTCAGTAAATCATCTATGGTTAGGTAAACTAGTTTACTAGTGGACTAGAATATCCAGTTTTTGCTTAAAATTATTCTAATGTGAACTGTGTCCTGTTGTAAGTGATAATATGTTTAGCTAATGCAAAACTCAAATAGCCAAAATGTAAAAGATTGATGGTAGTCTGAGACCTCTTTATTCATAAACAGACCAGTGAAATCAATGTGCAATGCTTTCCAACATCCACCTGGAAATTTGTATTGGTTTATTGGTAAATGCTTTGGTATTTTCTCTTCCCCTTAATACAGCTTTTTTTCTTTACTGTGTTCATGAAGCAGGTTTATCCTGTGCTTTTATTTTAACAATACTGGGTTGACCAGAATGCAGTTCTGTCAATACAGACTTGCACTGTCTGATGATATAATAAATCAATCAGGTGCAAACAGAATAGAAAATAATCCACTGAACGTTCATATACTCTTTTGTAAAATATTTTGAAACTGTCATCTATACTTGTAGGCCAGATTTCTATTAAGAAACTCATTTCTTGTGACAGTTCCAGGTCAGTTTTTATACATGCTATCATTTCAGATTGAACAGAAATGTCCCGGAAATGTTTCTCAAGCAAAAGATTCACATATTTTATATATGCTTGCATGCTTATATGTATTTAGGTATGTATTTGTTTGTTTGTTTGCGTGTTTATTTATTCCTACTTGCGTTTTATCTGCCAGAATGATCTGATTGATTGGGAAAGCCCTTTTCAGCAGATGCTTAAGAAGAAAAGTTGCTGAAAGTTATATCTTTCACAGAATAATAGTTCCCAATAATATAACAGTTTTCATGCATATCAAGGTAACAATGTCAAAAAAGTAATATGAGCGGTAAGCAGTGCACTTTGTTATAAAGGCATGCACATATTTCCAAAGTAAAACTTATTGTTAGGTTACTTTAAATGTAGAAATAAGGTATTTTAACAAAAAGATAAGGCTTTAAGAGAAGTGACATTTGCAATATTGCCCTTGTAATTAGCAAAAAACATGTTTATCCTAGTTTTACTTGTAGATATTTAAGAGTGTATTACATAAGAATGGTTCTATTGTTTTTAGTTTTCTGTGTCTGGTGAAGTATTATTATCAAAGGGTTTTGAAAATAGGCATAGTTAACTAATGGGATGGGGCTGTTAATAAGTATAAGTGGAAATAATCTGAGACAATATTAATTTTACGTCATGGAGGAAAAGATGGGAGGAAGGGAGAGCAATGTTTGTGAGTGAGTAAATGTTTATAAAAAAATGTTAAGGTTAGGTAGTTATTAGTCTGTATTTGAATATGCAATTGTTCTGCAACTTTATCTGAAATTTAAGTGTTCTGGAGATCATCTGGGTTATCATGCCCCTTAGAAACTTTGCGTTCTATTTTGCAATGATAGGTAAATAATATTATAGCCCATCTCTGGATTTTTAGACAGCAGTGTAGTAAATTCTTATTGTTCATACATTCATAGTTATATACTAGGCTAACGACCACTAGGCCCTTTATAAGTCTAGCCATGCAATCCAGTCCAGTTGTGTCTATATGCATCATGGACATTTATTTGGAGAACATGTGTTAGGAGGTTTCTAGATGTTATGTGTGCATATGCATGTGTGGGGGGGGGGGGGTATGCTAATTTGGGCATTACTGTCTGGCTCTGACTATCAGAGACATGGGTGTCAGACCAAAGTGATTTTCATCCATTGGTAAAGATTATACTTAAATAAAGTTATGGGATAGAGTCTGCTTCACATAAATGAGGAGCGTGTTCCAGAACATGGTGATCCTCTGAGACACATAGCTGTCTCACCAACATGTCTTATTTATGCCACAATTTAAACCCCTGGATCTAGTGGATCTGATGCTTTTCATTTTGCAGATGTGCAAAAGGTGAATCAGAGCTGAATCAGAAGATGCCTTACATGTCATGCATAGATCGTCTCTCAGTAACCTGTAGGAGACAGAGTATAGAGATAGGGATTTAAAGTGATCTATATACAACGATGTGCTTATATCCTGGATTCTGCTGGTAAGAAACCTTTGTGGGAGTTCAAAGCTTTACATATGTTTATCAGCTACATGGTAAAGGGTGCATTATACTCAATGACTGATCTGATGAGGGCTGAATAAAATGGCAGTATGACTTCCTTGGACATGCATGCCATGCCCTTACTTATAAGATGGACAACACAGAATGATTTTCTTACTGTTTTGGCCATATGTTGGTCAAAGGCCAGATTACTATCTACATATGTTCTCAAATTTTATTTGCTATGTTGGTAGGTTTGTCAAGTTGGTATTGCCTAAAAAATCTGTAAAGGGGTGTGTATAAAGTTTTAGCCAATATTCAGAAGCCTAGGAGAGACAGGTGCAGATTATCCTTTGCAAAGTAATGTGGTCTGTTAACTATGTCCACCCATGCTGACAAATACTGAATTCTCCTGGAAAGACACCTTTAACTATTCCCACTACTGAAGTCAGTCATCTTTTGTTCATATTGTGGCATCATCCTTGGTTAAGGTAGAATGCTGCGCAATGCAAGGCGTGTACCTGCTTGAGATACATATTCAGAAAGCTCAACAATGTCTCTCTACATACACTCCAGGGAAGTACATCTCAGGTCATTAACTCCCACATGGACTATCATAGAATCATATTGGTACCTGTGGTGCAGTGACCTGCATGTGTGCATAACTTGGCGGATCCTGTTCTCCAAGCAACACTAATAATGGCTTCTAGTCAGCAACCAGACTAAATTTGTTTCTACACAGTAAGCACCTCTTTATTAAATGGAAATAATTCTTCTCAGGAGGAGCCAGCTTAAAGTCGTTACCCCAGAGTTACTGACATAATTTCTTTACAGCAAACATCTCTGCCTTTAAATGTGAATAATTCTATCCAGGAGGATAGAGAGCTATTGATGCAAACGCTATCTGTTTTTCTTCTCCTACAGGCATGATATGTTGAATAACTGCACATATGCCATATGCTGATATATCACAAGCAGGTTAACTTTTGATCACAATGTACTAACATTTTATTACAAGTCAACATTTAGTTACATGTTCTAAAAGTACTTTTCTTTTTCACCCATCACAAAAACAAAAAAAAAAACTTGGACATTCATTACGGTGCTGCTAACTATGTACTCTCATTTACATGATTTTCCCTTCATAGTTAGTTAAACCAAGGGAAGTTTGTTTATGTTCCTCACATGTTGGAAGGGGCATAATGAATGGCTTTCACCTTCTCTGTCGAGGTGCAGTTCTTATTGTTGTTTGCTAGTGCATATCTGCAATTTGTCAGACGTTACATTTGATCTTTTAACTCAATCCATGTTATTGCTGTCTTTGCCACTATTCATGTAAGTTACTAAGACACCCATGTATTTAATAAGCTCCATAGAGGTTTTGTGCAAAGCCAACACAGTTTACATGTTTGCAGGATGAGCAGCAATGCTAATCACATATGCATGCAGTACATCACACTTTTACGAATACAAGTAAGGTCTTGCGGCCAGCAACAGTGTTGCCAGACAGGAAACCATGCAGAGGACCTCAAACACAGAGAGAACATACATACAAGTTTATCCACAGGCAAACTTGCTGTGGGAGATTGCGCTGAGAGCACAATGACTACCAGGGGTGAAATTACTGCAATTATTGCAGTATTAACACATTACAGAAAAGTGTGCTCAGTACAATGTACACTACAACAAGTTTTTGCATAATGAAATATTGGATGTTGAGGTGATCAGCAACAAAAAATACAATGCAAGATTGATACACTAGGTAGGGAAAGTTTGCTGATTAAAATGGCCAGAGGCATAAATAATAGGAGTGAAGAAAGAGGAAGAGGGCATGCACAATATGACAATGCACACAAGATAGGATATGTCAATGTATGTACACTTCCAAGACAAGGCAGTAGCATACAATTAAGCACATAGCATAGTACATACTGCTGTTTATACCTCCTATGTGATTATATTCATATCATCATACAGGATAGTATATATGTGACTGTCACACAAGGGTATATGTAAATGTAGATGAATGGTTGTGCTATTAACATCACTGACTGGAGAGGACATATAGCAAGAATGTTTTATACAATGGGGTATGTGCATGTTGCAAAGATCTGCAAAATGACCTGCTTGGATATGACTGAAATGTCAGCATACCTCACAAACAATCATGGAAAAATAAGCAACAGACTCATGGACAACTGCTGACAGACACAGGCACAGTCAGACACAATTTTAAAATATTACAAACATTAATCTGTGATCTTGCCAAAATATATAAGTTTAAGTTATTATGCATGTTCTGCAGGAACAGACGTGTACAACTACAGTGATTGCCAGTATTCTATGAGGTGAAGTCACCACTCATTTTCCAAAAATAAACTGTCTTTGGAGAGGTTAAGTGGGACAGTGTTGAATTCAGGGGCAATCCTAACTATTTGAAAGGTCTGCATAACACATAAGACACAGACATAGTTACTGGCCATAGGTATAACAATACTTACAAACAACAGTCAATTATGAGTGGATTCCCTACACACAGCTGTGTATTGGATGGATCTGCCACATGTAATAGCAATGGATATTGTCTGAAGCATGTACAGTTGATAAGTGAATAAAAATGGGTGTGTTATAATGAATATTGCAGCAGTATGTGAGACTGGTGGCAATGCATTAACTATACCAATGTAGACAGAAACTACAGCAGTGTAAAGTCTAGCATCTATGATCGAGGAAACTGTCACTGTGATATTGTTCACACCCCAAACAATGCATAGCGCACACTCTGTAAACACTTGTCAAACCTTAGCATGTGCCACACAATCACTGTCCCTCTGACATTGACAGTGAAAATGTTATACTGGCATGAAATCCTGACATGCATGCATGTGTGTTCATGCAAACTATAAAGTGGTAATAGTGCTGTATTGTTAAATCTGTGACACCGTACATTCACAATATAACTGTATCTAGGATACAATTGGACTTAATAGCATTATAAAGGGTTTTTATCTTTACTATCTGTGGGCTTAAATAAGCATGAGAGTCTTATTTAAACAAATTAATTTAAAAGACCACAATGAGAAATAATGTTTTTAAGGATGTCTTTTACGGTCATTTTTCATGGTCATTATTATTTACTTAGTTATTTACACATTATTAATGCATTTATACGTATTTTTATAACTGTTTATGCAACAAGAATGGTTCAGCTAATATGGCAGGCCAGTTAATAATTTATTATTGTTTTAACAATTTGGCTAAATTGATTTTCTAATTGATTGGGATGGGTATATAAGAATGTGTGGTGTTTCATTTTAAAATTGTGATCTGATGAAGGTGGGGAGATTGCTCTCTACCGAAAGCGCTTATCTTAAATAAACATTTTCGTGTTTTTACTGGAGTTGCAGAATTTGTGTTCCAGGCTTCCAGTTCTACTGGCTCACTATTGCCACTTTTCACTTTTTTCACTTGTCAAACCTTAGCATGTGCCACACAATCACTGTCCCTCTGACATTGACAGTGAAAATGTTATACTGGCATGAAATCCTGACATGCATGCATGTGTGTTCATGCAAACTATAAAGTGGTAATAGTGCTGTATTGTTAAATCTGTGACACCGTACATTCACAATATAACTGTATCTAGGATACAATTGGACTTAATAGTTTCATAGTTTCATAGGAGAGTACTAGGCTAATGTTCCAGAATGACATACAATCTTAGCCATATTTAACATGAGTCTCACAATTTTAAATAGCTATGTAAACAATGTTCAGAAATTCATGAGCCTATGATATGTTACCCAAGCCCAAATGCCTCTATCCATGAGGTCCATGGGTGCAGCATCAGGAATACAATTACCATTAACTATCCATTGATATAGGCTGCACTTGAATAGGGCCAGGGAAGGCCTTTGCTTTACATGAATGGCAAGCTTGTTCCAGAGAAGGTGTAGTGTCTGAGAGATGTTTCTATCTCTACAACATCATTTATTATTTCAGAGATTAGGTTCACATCCTTGGAACAAGTGATCCTTGTGCAGTTTTCTTTAACAATGTGTAATGTGTCGTCAGGGCTGGATTGTAAAATGCCCTGTAGGGCAGACACAAATTAGCCCTTGGTAGTCTGTAGGGGTCAGAACACAGTAATAAGCCTTTCAATCTTTCCATCTAGGACTTGTATTTTACACCCTGTATCTTCAGTGTACAAAATCTTTGGTGTTGCTCCAGCTGTTGCAGATGTGTCATGAGTTACATGCAAAAAGGTGCATTGTTCTCAGTTATTGAAGTGATGCGGGACAAGTATAATGGGATTAAAAAGTCCTTTGATCTGGATGACATGCTCATACTTATGATTTGTGCCACATAGAAAGGATTGGTCCCCACTGTGTACATGGTGGTCGAACTTCCAAGTACTATCTATCTGAGTACCTAGATCACATACCACTGGGTCCACTCATTGAGCTGTGTTGTCTATATTGTAATTAGCTTCTGTATTTGCTTTACAAAATGGAATAATTAAGCTTTTTTGGACACTTTAGTGGGTCTCCATGGTTGTGGCACCAATCATTTATGTGAGTTACTACATTTCTTCACTATATGAATACCATTACTAGATTCAATGATTGTCCATAACTTGCAGTCATCCGCAAATGAGGTTGAACAAAGGCTGTCTAAGTTTGTCTTTACTTCTGTGAATTAAATACCCAGTGTAGAATTGTGTCAAATGCCTTGGCCAGGTCAAGTTAGGAATGATGCACATTATGTCCCTCATTCATGACATTAGTGACTTTCTAGAAGAAGTAAAGAAGATTCAGCAGACATGTTCTAGCCTTAAGAAATAAAAAAAAAAATGGGTTGGTTGTACAGTCAAGAGATTAGATATGTGCTTGTTGATAAGGTACATAATGATTATTTCCAGTGGCTTACAGATGCGGCTAGTCAAGCATTTGGATCTATAATTACCTGTGTTGAATGATGGTCCTCCCTTGTTCAGACAGATGGCTGTTGCTGTTCAGCATTCTGGCAGGAAATAGCCTGCCTGGAGGCTGTGGTTATGTAGGGATCCAACTGTGTCTGCTAGGTCATATTTTAAATTATTGATAAGGCAACATGGGATGTTGTCAGTGGTTATTGATGCTGTGTTTTTAGCCTTAGAGAGTGCACAGATGAGCTGCTCTCTTGATAAGATATGCTGAATAATGCTTGTATGTATACATTGTGTGATGAGCAGTGGGGTCGGGGGGGTGATGTTTGATCCAAATCTGTCAGCTAGCATGCTGTTTATTGACTCTGGTTGGGTAATGCCATTGCCATCCACAACCATGTGTGTACATAGCTGTGTATTCCCATTAAGATTTTGTACTTATTTAAAAAAAATATTTGTGACAACACTGCCAAATACAACCTTGGATATGCATCACATGACACATAGTGGAACTGTTAACACAGCCGCACATCTCCACCTAGTTCATATCATTACATCAGTTACACATCATACGCCCATATGTTTATCACTGGAAAGGTGTGTGTGAGGGCTCGGATACCATGTATGGGCACATTACAAATGAGGTGGGTGTGGCTCATGCAGAAGAGTTAAAAACACAAATGGTGGCAGTCACACAATGCTGCAGGGCAACACCTGAATAATCCTCTTGTGAATAGCAGCACAATTGTGCATACAATGAATTTCCCAAGGTGGCAAGTGAATCTGACCTGGTTATATGTCTGTGTATATTAAAGCATTACAATGTGTGGATGAAACAAGGCATATGTGCCCATGTAATCAGTATGGTGTAATATTGCTGTATGTCACATAGCATTTTGCGATGGTAGGTATAAACATGCACACTATGATGACAGAATGAGAAATGTTTATAATCTTAATATACTCCACTACAAAAAAACATGCCTTATTAAGTCAACAGTATACATAGCATCATCCCATGTCAACAGCCCTCAAGAGGCATATTACTACAGCTGTTATGAAAGGAACATGTAATAAAATGACAACAGGGGCCATCAATACATTACCTAAAATCACAGATTGGAATACACTGTTGTAAGGCTACCAAACATCCACAGCTCAACACAGCACATGTGGATGAATTGACATATACAATCTTCATAGGGTCATAGGACTTTGCTAGGCTAATGGTCAACATCACATAAAAGTTTAGTCATTAGTATAGTATTTAAACCAAAATCACCATATCTATATGATTGAAGATAATAGGGTTACGTGTATATGTGAATATGTGTGGGATTGTATTACATACTGCCTCTATCCATACATGACATGTGCGCCACCCCATGACAAAAATAGCAGTCATACATCCAGTGGTCTGTAGATGGCTTGCAGAGGGTCATGGAAGGGCTGTGCTTCACAATGTATGTATGCATCTTTGAGATGATGACATCATCCATGGTTCTGCAGGAAGCATGTCACGATGGCAAAGGGAATTAGGTTATCTTGGATTCATGGGGTTATGTTAAAGGATTCAAATGTTAAAAAGATTAAAAAGATCATATACTGATAGTAATATACCACCGCCCAGACACACAGCAGTTGAATGAGGTCAGATTTGAAAATTAGGCCTGCGTAGGTATATAAATTGGATTCCATATGACACAACAGTAGTGCCACTACGGATGTCAGACTACATTGGCACAGTGCACTTTATAGATGATTACAGTATCAGTGTATGCTGAGAAGAAGATCTTGGCAGAGGTTTGTCACATAGATGTGGATTCACATCTTGGTGTAAGATTGTCTATTCATATTTGAATGAACACACACACACACACACACACACACACACACACACACACACACACACACACACACACACACACACACAAACACACACGCAGTCTGCTGTGAGATTAGAACCACAAACTGTCTACCTACACAAGCTAGAAAACACTTCTGCCAACACATATATCTAAGTGTAATACTGTCAGTGAACTCTAGAGAGGATTACATCATAAGTTTATGTTTATAATAAGAAGTGGACAGGAGTGCATGACATAGCTGTAGTCTCATGCAGTTTTAAAATTGTCTCCAAACTGATAATAGAATAAACATATACACAAGTTGCCCACAGTAAGATTTGAACCCCTACATAGCCTTTTGAACTAACTACAGTGCACAGTACGTAATGCAAGCACCACACCAAAAGTCTGATTTCCATTCTGTTAGACAACACTTTATAGCAGACTGCATCATCAGTGTCTGGTGAGAAAAAGATGGTAGTAGGATTGTCTCCCATACTATTCCAAAATGGTCTCCAGAATGAGAGCTAACTGAACATAAACACAGACAAAAATACAAGTTGACTGCAGTGAGACTAGAATCCCTATCTAGCTATCTACAAAACACAGTACTTAACACAAACACCACAACACAAGTCTGACTTCCATTGTGTCAGACAACACTTTATTGCAGATGACATTATCAGTATCTGGTGAGAAGAAGATGGTAGTTGGAGTGTCTCACATGCTGTTCTAAAATGCTCTCCTGAATGAGACTTAACTGAACAGAAACACAAGGTGACTGCAGTGGGATTAGAAGAACCCTTACCTAGCAATCTACACTACCTATAGAACACAGTACTTAACACAAGTCGAACTTTTGCATTGTCCCAGAACACTTTATAGCAGATGACATCATCAGTGTATGTTGGGAGGGCTGTATGAACTTGGTGTGTAGTCATGTACATATGTAAAACTTTGTTCTCCATGAGACTTGAGTGATGACAGTAGGACATAGAGTCATGCTCTTCTGATTATGTACATACACAGTTACACATACAGGCACATACATAATTTGTCTGTTGTGCAATTTGAAAGCCTACCTATTTATTCAAGCTGACACACTGGCTAACATGGAACCATTACTGTAGTCTGATTTTTAACTTGTCATAATGGTCATTATAGAGGTTGACATAATCATTTTATCCTGCAGGTACCATGAATTGTTTTGAGGCTAGTTTACAATGCGTGGTCTTTGGCTCTGCTTTTCTGCTTGCAATTTGCAGAAATACCTTAAAAGACAATAACACAATCAGTCACACATACAAATTTTGAGAGGTATGGTGAGGATAACCAGACTAGTGTGGCTGATAGAAAAAACACACCAGCTTTTGTCATAGGACATAAAGAACTATTCACCATTGCTTGGTATTACTGTGGGATGCCAAGCTCTGTGCCAAAACAAGGACAAAAAGTGTGGTCTTTATTTGGGGGTATTTCTGCCATGTGTATGGTGTGTGATTCTATTTCTTGACTAGATTAAATGTGTGAAAATGGGGGAGATAGAAAAGTGGTGAAATTGGAGCCAAGCAGGAGGAAGAACAAAGGGGAAGTTATAGGAATTTGCAGGAGGAAAATTGGAAAGAACCATAGTGATCCACGTCTTTAACTGTGTAATGTAAACAGGGATAGATAATTGGAAGAATTTGAACTGTCACCACAACAGAGATGGGTGACAATGCAACCATGTTGTATAGCCAGCTAGACCAAATCAAGTGTGTTGAAAAGACACATATGCAAATTGGAAAGCTATGTATAGAACTTTTTTTTGTGGAACTGGTGTCCATTTTTATTTTATTTTAAAAACAGAGGAATGTTGTAGATTTCTGAGTTCTGTGTCAGATCACAAAATTAATTCTGTTTTACAGCTATACTTGTATTAAGTTGTGTAGATGACTGTCAATAAAGTATGAAGTCCATCAGGGGGCAGAAAAAAAAAATTGCATAAACATAGTTGCCAGGATACTCCCAGTTATACATATAATTCACACCATATCAACCTACTATACATAGTAACTGTTATTTAATATTATCTTTATATTATTATTTTTTATATAAATTACAGTAGAACACCATTTGAAAAACTGGAGTGTGTTTAATTAGAACAGTGGTTCACCTGTGTTATGGCCATAAACTTACACCTGGTGCCACAGAGAAAGCTATTCAGCAGGTGTATTTTTTACACTCAGTACTGTCCAGAGTGCTGACCGCCATGCAACTCTGCTTAATGTGTTTGCTCACAGGAAGGGGAAACAAGTGTTTAACATTAAAAAAATAATGTGGGACTTGAACAACGGTCTACATATCTTATGCATTGGGACTTGAACTACGGTCTACGTATCTTATGTACTGTGTGTCTCAACATCTTTACAAAGTGTGCTGCACACATAGCTTGTTCACAGGTGCAATTTAAGTTGTCATTATTATCCAAGGTGCTGACCACCACACAATGCCATGATTGTACTTCCTAAGGAAAATGACAATTTTTAAATATTTATAAGTTTCACTGTGTGTGCACTAAGCCACACTCTGTGTAAATATTAACAGGAAAAATAAAAGAAAAACAGTTTAACACATGTTAAAGAATTACACAGCTCTGGATCTGAACTATAATAGTAAAGAAATTACAAAACACAGTGATAGTGTATTATCTCTCTTTGCCACAGACACAAAGTTGTATCAGCAATCAAATCATGTGCACACAAGGAATTCACATTCCCTCTACACTATTAACAGAGTATACACTTGTACAATCTCAGTCAGTTGTACATGTGTGGCTTACATATTTAGTGCAATAAGTGATCACACAACCATTTATGAATATGTTTGCAGAAATGCAGCTCAGTCTCCTTTTTGTATTGTGTTCATTCCTCCCTTATATCTACAGTAATCTCAGGTATCCAGTCTGCAGTGCATTGTGTATCATTCTCCTTTAACTGTATGATAAAAATACATGACAGCAAAAAATGTGTTTTCCAGTACAGGCAGAAGAATTTGGCTATTATTGATCAATGCCTGATAAATGCATACTGTATTGTTTCATTTAAAAGCTCAATGAAGTTAGTAATGCACTTTAGAAGTATATCATCAGTGACAGCCCCACTGAAGGGAAGGCTGTCAGAGTTGCTGTTGTATTTTCCTTCTCTCTCGCACTGATCATTCACAGTTGCAAGCCATTAGCAACTAACAGTGATGTAGAGCATACACTATGTTTACATCTACTACACAAAAGGTTGGTATTCAGCAATTCTAATGAGTTCACACCACATTTGCATCTTCACTGGGCTCAGAAAGTTGAATCTACTCTATAAAAAGGTAACTGTATAGCTAGAGAATTGAAGGTGAGGAGACTTGTGTATTTGGATGAAAAATTTGGTATAGCTTTGAATGTGATTTATCTGTAGAGAAAGCTTCTAATTTGGATAAGGTATGCTTGTATTATTCAAGTACATTCTAAATTTTGTAAAATGCTACAAGTCTACTTATATATCTGGGGGAAATGGAACTTTTATCTGTATGCACTTCTTATACTTTACTATTGGCATAGGCATTTTTGGTGGGCATTTATATTTCGCAGATAGACAAGTTATAAATGTTCATCACAAGTATTACTTTTAATTTGTTTTGGTTTGATAATATTCTATGCTGTTGGACAGAAATGTAATTTATGGGTCACTGATACAGATGTTATGCTTCTGAGGTGGTCTAGGGCCACCTCCAAGGGAGTGGTGGGCACCGTGAGAAGTAACTGCCAATCATAAATTGACTTTTCTGTTGTAAATATGAACACATCCTGATAATTGTGTGGAAACATATATACAGTTAATTCTGTAGTATCCCTTGATTTATACAAACCTTTATCTGTTTGCTGTTTTGGGGGTGGTGGTGCCACCTACCATTTCTGTGTTGCAGTCTAAAACTTATCATCACAATGAACAAAACATGCTGGAGGGATAGGTTCCTGACCCAGAGACTCGCCATACTCTGGAATAGACTGCCCATACATGTCAAGCAGAGCACCTCCTTGGCCCTCTTCAAAAGGAACCTTGATGATTGGATGGGAGATAGAAAATTCACCCCGGGGATCACGTCAATCACCCTACTAGACAGGGGTCCAGGGAAGTAAATAATGTGGGAATAAATATCCAGGGAATTGTTATGGCTAGGCTTGTATAGGTCCTTGGGCCGATAGCCTAATACCAACCAATGAACCTATGAAGAACAGAAGTGTGCTTCAAGTGTTTTCTGTTGAAAATGTGTAGGCATCCTGATATTTCAGTGGGAAACATGATATATTACTTAAGTGGTATTCTATGGTTTAGAAGAACTTTGGTTTCTGTATGAGGGGGGATACGGGACAACCACATAACCTTAAGTTTTACTAAATGAAAACTTGTGTTTCCATTGCTTAATGTTGACAAATTTATGCATAAGCAATACATTAGTTATGTGATATTTATGTGTTTTATACTTGTCTGTTTTATGTCACATAGGATTATGGCACTCAGGTCTACGAATCCATGTAGACCCCCTTTTAGTGAAAATAAAGTTATACTTCACGCTTTCAGGTGCAATGGAGCCTTTTTTGCTTGAGGCAGGATGTGTGGATATGGCTGCCAGAATACATATTTAGAACCAGTTGTTGAAGAATGTCAATACAGTAGGTGGTCACAGCAAGAATTATGATTAGGTATGTCACTGGGCCTCTGATATGATTTCATCAACCCAGAGGACAGCTGTTGCAGTTGCCCAAGAACAGCTGGCTATGGGGGCGGTCCTGCTACACAGCCCACACTGACATCAAATGGAGAGTTCCTGTTCACTGTCAGAGATCTAGACAGCTCAATGGAAGCTCCTCACCATGTGCTTGGTGTTGGTGTTGATGTGGCAAGTATGTCCAGGATCAGCTTCCGTATAAGCTTACATATGCCAGGTTTTATATTTGCTTGTATACTGAAATATATAACTTGACTAATACTTCCTGGGAAATTTATTTTTCTGTACCTACTGATAAGTTAATAGAGTTATAACATACAATTGTTCATTACACATGGGTGTGGGTGGACGTGTCAGACAAGTTTCAGTTTTAGCTATTTCTTAAAGAACATATAGGTGAGGGTATATTCATTGTCCCCCTGTGTTATTCCCATTGTGATGGTTAATTGCTGTACTTTCCTTGCTTCAGTTCTTCCAGGACCTTCCTCCCTACAAAGTATGAAGACATCTGCACACTGTAAGCTTATTAATGACCATTCTTTAGATATATAAAGGATCTGTATGTATGGGGTGGCTGTAATGAGTGTCTGTATTGCTGTACCATCTGCAGTTGTTTGACCACTATAACTTTATTATCATATAAATTGGCTTAATATTTACTGCAGTAGTAATTTAGTTCCTGTGTTTGTTAGTTATTAGTTAGGCTCTGATGATGATGATGGTTGCCAAATGGAGGCACAGTCAAGGGGTGCAGAGACTGAATCTGACACTGAGATTGTGACTCACCCATCCCCTGTATTTCCTTCAGACACATTAGGTATACCTATGCATACCCATTCCACTGAGCCTTCAGATATTGGACATGTTGAGGGTGACACACCTGATCAGGATAGTGTGGTTACTGAGGCTTCAGTAGCCATAGTGTGGGTGTGGTGCCACACCTGAGGGTTGTTAGGGATGCTTGGAGGAGGCCTGTTGTCCATCCTCCACCTGATCCTGGTGTGTCATTACTTCCCACTTGATGTATGTTTAGGGCCATAATGGATTCACAGGCATGTTCCACTAGGGCCTCAGAGAGAACTGTTAGCTGTCAGTTCTAGATGTGGCACAGGCTGATGTGCATGACTGCCTCTGCCATGTGGCCAATTGAATGAAACAGATAAATGACATAAATGAATGGGCAGTGTCTGTGATGGAACATCTGCTGGGAGGAGAACAGCATCGATGTGACCATAGGCCAGCAGCATAATCTGCTGTTAGCCAGTGTGTCCATGCCACATCCCACTCCCATAGTGGCACTACTTCCACTGCTCCATCAGTGATTAAGGTTTCCACACTCAGATATAGTAGGCTTTTGGATCATGGACTTGCGTGTCCTCGTGAGGAGTGCTCTTCCAGCTGACATTGCTAACGTTTTGGGTAGCACCAGCACATATGACCACAGGCATGGACATGCCAGTGCAACATGGCAGAGGCAGTTGTCATGGTCAGGGGTGACAATGATGAACTGATACTTCTACCTTGCATGGCTCACACCTGTCTGATATGCCAGGGCATAGAGTTAGCACAGAGCTTGGCTGTGTGCATGCAGACAGTCACACAAACATGCACGCGCACCCACACACACACACACACACACACACACACACACACACACACACACACACACACACACACACACACACACACACACACAAACACACACACACACACTCTACAGGTGGCATTTGTGAGGCTTGCAGGTCATTCTATCTCATTGGATATTTTATTAATTAGCTACATTTATGCCTGTCTTTCTTACTCACACTCAGTGAATACTTATGGGTCACTCTTGGCCTCCTGCCCCCCACCCCCAACAACACCCTGTGCAAGTGATGAGAGCTGTGACATCACCTTGTTTCTATCTTTTGGATTCAGGGATACGTATGTATTTTTTCTGATGCACAGGGTGCATAGTTAACTGAGTGTTTGTATGTATGTGTTGGTGATAATATTTTGAAAATTGTACTGCTTTCTTATTTTTTTTTTACTGTTGTAAATAATACCTTGAAATTGTTGATATGTCAGTGTGGCTTATCTCTCCAGTTGTGAGAATGTAGGGATAATTAGAGGCTTCGGAATATTTTTGGTTTTGTGTATATTTTTGATACATCAAGCCTGTTAGCTGCTAAACACCAGACATCTATTGACATAAGGTAGTGCTGTCACATATTGATGTCATTGCTGGACACTTCTTCTTCTCTGTAAATATTGGAAGAGTGTTGCACCACAGGTATTAGTATTTCATCTGAGTATTCAAAACTTGCTAAACAACCAAAATAGCAGAAAGACAGCTTCAAAACAACAGCTTCAATAACAGGCTTTTACCATGTTGAATCCACAATATATGAAATATAGAGCTTTGCTGTTGTAAAAGTCAAGTGGCGTTGTAATTCCACAGCTTTAAAACATGTGGATGTCATAAAAACAGAAAAAACTAACATAAAAGTGAAGAACCCTTCTGATGTATACAATGGACAAGCGCTTTCAGCTTTTTCAAGCCTTCTTCAGATCTGGGGCAGGAGCATATTGTGCACACCTACGTCTACCTACAGCCACAGTGGCTGGTGGTTCCCCCTCTAACTATTCATCTGTGTGTGTGGCTGTGATGGCCTTTACAGTGGTGGTGGAATGTGTGCCCCTTCCCCTTAGTGTTCCTATTGCAGCTGTTTTCCCAGGATAATACAGTGTAGGATAGCACAGACAGTGAAAATTTCAGCACAAGTACTGGGATTGTACTACAGGCCCCCCCCCCCCGCGATGTATCTAGGCACAAGAACTTTGACTTCTGCAGCCCAAACACATGCTATGATATTTCTTGTTTGAGTGTCTGCCTCATTATTTCCTTCCTCCTTGGGTATGTGTGAATTTCTGATGGGCATCATCAGCCATGGTTCGAGTGCATATCGTGCATCATCCAGTAAATGGCCTAGTGGGATATCCCCCCTGAAAAACATCTGGTAGAGCTGAGACGTGTGCCAGATATGGGAGTCATTGTAACTAGGGTTGCCAACACACACATTCATGACCTGGCAGTTAATGGAGTAAAAGCCCTTTGTTTTTGTGTAGACCCTTCCCTGTTCCATGGGTGGTGCTTTGATCTCGATATGTGTGCAGTCTATGGCACCCATGACTTCAGGGAAGTGTGATAGGGAGTAGAAATCCTGCATAGTTGTAGCTCTATCCTTGAGGTTACAGGGAAAATATAATGTAGTCACTGGCCTGCTGTAGCTCAGCATTCAGGAACTGATGCAGGATCCTGGATGCTGAGGCCAGTGACACCCCCAGCATGTCCCCTGTTAGTCACTGGAAGGTTTCTATAGTTAAAACTCTAAGTGCTATATATATATATATATATATATATACCTTGGTCTTCACAGGTATTGGTTTCCCTTGGTTTGCACTTGCTCTCAGTTGAGGATGACAGAGGTTGCAGAGATCTTGGAATGTGTCTCTATTCACCTTGTTGTGCTCTTCCATTTCCACCTTATGCAGACCATGTAAAGTTAAACAGGTCTAAACACCCTTCTCCTTCTTGGCCAAGGTCTAAAAGCATTGCACATACACATGCAAAACAGCCGTAACAGCCCATGACATTCTTTCTGTGTAGTGTAACTTCCTTAGCTGTATTCCAGTAGGTTTTGGAATTAGAGGCAAAAACATACACTGAGTGTACAGTATACATAATTGCTTTATAGCTTGTTGAATAGCTCCTGCATCTTGGATTGGTTGATTAACATACAGTTCAGCTACTAATGCTGTAATTAGAATGCCACAATGTTTACCAGGTTTGTGAGGCTCTATACACCATGTAGAGCCACTTACTCAATGCAAATCAGTATGCTACTGTGTGCGTGGCACTCTCTACACAAGGTTTCCACAAGCCATGTAGGGTTTATTGAATTCAGCCCACTCACTTTCCAGCTTTTCAGCACTCATCATATCATCCAGTTAAATAGCTGCTTGACTGAGTTCTCAATAACTTTTTCAAATATATATGATGCAAATATTACAATGAATAATATGTTATTCACAGACAGGTATTTGTGTATTATTTGTGATACAGAGGATTATTATAGCAATAACCCACGCCTGGGTGTGGGTAATGCTGGATTTACCCACGGTTAGCATGGTTTGGTCATGAGGGCGAAGCCCAAGTGGCCAAACAAAACCAACCATGGGTAAATCCAGCATTACCCACACCCAGAAGTGGGTTATTGCTATTATACAATGACATTATTTAAGAAAAAAAAATAATTACTTTTCTTAAATAATGGCATTGTATAATGCCTCCTTGCTGCCCTTCCGCAGCTGTCTGGTATACTGTGGCAGTTCTGATGTACTGCACATGCGTATGCCTATGCAGTACATCAGAACTGTGGGCAAAAGCAATGGAGAAAGCAAGATCTCCGTTGCTTTTTACTGTTTCACTATGTTAAATGGGTTTAACATAGCGAGACAGCTTTAAAAAAAGCAACGGAGGATCTCCGTTGCTTTTTTTAAAGCTGTCTTGGTATGTTAAACCCATTTAACATAGCAAGACGGTTTTGAAAAAAGCAACAGAGAAAGCAAGATCTCCGTTGCTTTTTACAAACTATTTCGCTATGTTAAATGGGTTTAACATAGCGAGACAGCTATAAAAAAAGCAACGGAGAATCTCCGTTGTTTTTTTTAAAGCTGTCTCGGTATGTTAAACCCATTTAACATAGCGAGACAGTTTTGAAAAAAGCAATGGAGAAAGCAAGATCTCTGTTGCTTTTTACAAACTGCCTCGCTACGTTAAAGGAGTTTAACGTAGCGAGACAGCTTTAAAAAAGCAACAGAGAATCTCTGCTGCTTTTTTTAAAGCTGTCTCGTTATGTTAAACTCATTTAACATAGCGAAACAGTGAGAAAAAAGAGTTATAGTAATGGAAAAAGTCCGAGCGACCGGACCTTTTTCCATTACTATAACTCTGATTTACAATGTGCATGCTGACCAATCAGCGTGCAGGTATTTGAATATTAATGGGGGGAGTTGTATAATAGTCAGTCACCATCATAACCAGATTGCTCTGTGCTCAAAAATGAAGTCCAGTAAATACTGCTGTAGACTGAAACTGAAGAGGTGAATTTAATGGAAACCATTTTGAGAACACATAGCAAACTGAAGTTATGACTGAAGACTCAGTCATAATTATTTGTACAACTTTAAGTTTTATCTACCTGGGAGCATTACTGGTTAAAAAGATAGTGTGATGGTGTGAACTGTATAAGAATTTTAAAAGCTGTTACAAAAAAGTGGCTAGTTGAAAATTACACCATTCATCCATGAACGGATTTGGCTTGACATCATTTTGTTTTTCATTGTTTCTTGTTTGGCAGCTTTGTAAGCTGTCAGTAGGTTTCTGATGCAGTTCTGTATTTAGTGCTAAATGTTGGTGTTTAGCATGAAGCTGACTCATAACACAGGTTCATTACGGAAGCACTTTATCAGAACAACGTTGTTATAGTCAGGCAGTTATGCATGAATCTCACTATAATGATACTTTTTTCTGTATTTCAATGGGTAGTCAGCATGCTCCATGCTTTAGATATTTATTTTAGCATCACTATCACGTAAAACATTGATACGTTGTGGCCAAATTTATTTTAGAAAACACAATTCCATTTCTTAATATGCATATCAGCTCTTTCAGTGTAGGCAATGGATATGTTTTACTGCTAGGAGCATGATTTATGGTTACCTGCAATCCTCATAAATACATATACGACATTATCCCTTTGATTGAATGGAACAACAGCAACAGACATGTCGCTGTACTTCACTGGATCAGTAATACATTTTGTCAACATATTCCAGCCCCTTTTCAATCTGTTTTTTCAAGGAAGAGGACATGATTTTTTTCTCTTTTTTGCAAAATTCTATTGCAATGTCTGGAGTCATTAAAATGGTTACTTTAACACTATACAGTGTTCCAAGCTTCTCACAAAATACTTTTAAACAAATTTAGTCAGGTGACATACTCTGTGTTACAAACTTTTTCTGTTTCCAGTTTAATATGGACATTTTTGGCAGGTTCTCATATAAAAGAAGCCCAATGTATTTTAGAGCCACTAAAAGGTAATGCTTCTGTTTCTTATAACACAGTAACCATTGTTACCCAAAACAGATAAACTCTCAACTGTGTATGTTTTAAACTTTACTGAAGTTTTGTGCAAGCACACAATCAGAAAGAGTGACTCAAAAAACTGTCAGATACAATAAATTGGCTTTTTATCATTTGTTAATAAAGGTAGATGCAAACAATTATTTCTTTATCTGAACTGTAAAAAAACATTACAGTTCACTTTCAGCTTCACATATATTTAGGATTTTTCTACAAAAACTTTGATTATACTCTTGTTTTACAACTGCAGTTAATTATGGCTTGCTCACTTTGTGTGGTTAATCTTTCCATAACTGTCACACTTAGCATCCCCAGAGTTGCAGATGGTTACTTTAGCCATTATAGCAATAAGGAAATGTGTTTACACTGTGCAGGGTTTGCTTGTATTTCTGATTTAAGTACTTAGGTACTGCAGCTGCAGGTACTTCATACTTCTCTCAGCTGTTGAGAGTCATACTTAAAGGTTAAGTGCAAATGAAAGGCCTTTCTTGTCATACTGCATATTGTAAAACTGAAAAAAAAGAAAACAAATACAATGAATGGCACCCAAGATTTCTGGAAAGCCAAAACAAAATTAAAAAAACTACCAGCATGAGTGCTTTCATCTTATATGAAAGAAACATCATCTGGCTGGTAAACCATACACAAAAAGATGCTTAAATAAGAATGGAGTACAAACATCTCAACCAGCTTAACATTTTCAAGGTTTCTTCCTTAACACTGTTTTAGAATTGATATTAGAAGGGATTCAATAAAGCCTACGATGTCTTTTTTTTTTAATGTATGCTCATCGCAGTGTGATGTGCACATGTCCAGGAAAAGTTTTAAATTCAATAAACTCTGTGTAGTAGTGCTCACTCATGTGCAAACATGGTAAATTCCATGGGATGCAAATTTCAGCATAAGTAGCTGAATTGTATGCTAATGAAGCAAACCAACACTGTGGAGCGATTCAACAAGCTGTAAAGAAACCATGTACATTCTATTCTCCCTGTTGCCTGTGTATTCGAAAACTTTTTTAAATACAGCCATGGAAAGGAGTCTACACATTAACAAGAGTAAGTAAAAGTTATTAGATTTGTACAGATCTGACCTTAATATGTAACAGCATGGATTTACCTCAGTTTGTTGAAATCCCACTTCATCGACTCTCATTTCATCGACACTCAACATATTGAAATAGCACCTCATCAAAACAGTGGATCAAGGAAGATTTTCCCATGGTAGGTAATCAGTTACCCAAAAAGAAACAAAACCTAAACCACACAATCCCTAACCCACCCAAGTGTTGGGCTATGCCCCCACACCCCCCAATTAAATATACAAACTTCAAGATTGCACTTCAGTTGGGAAAAGGGCAAAGTTCACCATCTCGCACAAGTTACTTACAGTGGGAAAATGTTCCTTGTTCTGCTGCTTCGATGAAGTGCGATTTTGATATTTTGAGTGTTGATGAACTGAGATTCGATGAAGTGGGATTTTGACAAATTCAGGTAGATCCAACAGGAGACATATTATTACTTTATTAGACAGGGTGGATGGTACAAAAGTAGCGTAACAACAGCAACAGTCCTTTTTAAGTGCCATGGCATACATGCAGCTTTGCTCTCCCACCCCCAAATGAAGAATATACTTGTAAGTAATGTAGACAGCTAAAAGTGTAAACCCTATGAAACAGACTATTTATGCTGTCATGTAAATATATGCAGTATGTAGCTGATGGAATGCAGTGAAATTTTATAAAAGACTGTATACCTCTGTGCAGATATATAGCAAGGTAATACCCTTCCTTGTGTTTAGAACATTGGGCTCCCCTTCAGTATCCTGCCTACACGGTTAACCAACCATGTAGATTCAGGCATGTCAACATGGTGAAGATGCAAATGAGGTCAAAACTGATTGGAATTGCTGAATCATAAAAAATTGTGACCATGTAGGGATATTCTCTTCGTGAAGGCACATCCACAGTATTTGTTTTCAATGAATGGCAACAGTGAATGATGACATTGTTGGGGTGTGTCAGGTTACACTTACAGAGGTGTACATGTAGGTGTATGAAGGGTGAACAGTGCACAGTTCACAAGTTCTGTTTCCTAGTCTTTATTTTTTGTTAAAATGTGCCATCTCTGTCCACTCTAAGTTATTTTTTAATTACTTTTGCCATTGTTTGCGCGATATTACAGTCACTGGAAATTAAGGAATGAATGGCAGGTTTCTCTATGCTTGACATATAACTATTCCTCTGGCAGCACATGTACATGTAATGCTGGAGTACAGATGTTCTTGGGTTCTAATACAGAGTGGGCAAACTTTAAATTACTTTTCATGCTCCATGTTTGCATGATATCAGGGGAACGGAGGACAGTAATAACAATATTGCCTGTGTTTACCTTATTTACATGTAGGTGCATGCAGAGGCGCAGAGGTGTACATTGTGCAGCAGGTGTGTTTCATTGGTGCTAATTACAGCATAAACAGGTGATTTTCAGCCTGGTGGAGCTATTCAACAAGCTATAAAGCATCCATGTAGCCTCCATTCTGTTTTTTTCCTGAATACTTCAATACAATTGGAGTAGAGACAAGGAAATTTTAAAGGGACGGAATGCTAGGGGCTGCTACAGCTTTGCTCCATATGTATGTGTTAGAGGCTGAAGCCAATGCTGCTGGCACTGATGACAACAGACCTAGGCTGAGAAGGAGAAGAGTGTTCAGGCCCAGGGTACCTATTCCGATGCTACATGACCTGGAGTTTGTAGAGTGGTATAGAGCAGACAGGACACATTACAAGAACTCTGAGAGCTCTGCTGCCCTCAACTGAGAACCAGAGCCAACTGAGCGGAACCCATCCCAGTGGAAACTAAGGTATGTGTAGCCTTAGAATATTAGCTCCAGGTACCTTTCAAAGACCAAGTGGGGACATGATGGGTGTGTCACAGGCATCAGCATCAAGGATCTTCCACCATATCTATATTCTTACATGCCTGTGAGCACATATGCTTTTCCTGTAGTTCTGAGGAGAGGGTCAGCAATATGCAACATTTCTACTGGGTAGCGCACTACCCTGAAGTACTGGGTTCCATAGATTGCACTCGTGCACATTAAGACACCACCTAGTGAGCAGGGTAGAATCTACATTAACCACAAGGGATATCACTCCATCAACTGCCAAGCTGTGTGTAATGCCCAGGGAATTATCTTGAATGTGTGCACTGGCAACCAAGACAGTTATCATGACTCCCATATCTGGCACACATCACAGCTGTACCAGATGTTTGCAAGGTGGGACATCCCACAGGGTCATTTACTAGGACATGCTGGCTATGCCCTGGAACTGTGGCTGATGTGATGACACCCATCAAAAGTGCACACACAGCCATGGAAGAAAGCCATAATGATGCACATGTTTAAACCAGAAACATCATAGAGCATGTGTTTGGGCTGCTGAAGTCAAATTTGTGGTGTCTAGATACATCTGGTAGAACCCTGCAAGATAATCCATGCACATGTACACAGATATTTACAGTATGTGCTACACTACACAGTCTGATCCTGCGGAAACAGCTGTAGCAGGATCAGTAAGGGGAAGGGACACACATTCCTCCACTAATGTCTAGGTCACCACAACCACAGTCAGAGAAGGATTTGGAGGGAGAAACACCAGCTGCTGTGGCTGGAGGCAGATGTAGGCATGCACAGTATGCCATTTCTTTAGCTAAGAGAGAATGCATAGCCCATTCACTGACCACCTAGGTGCCTAATACCTTTGTCCTACTCACATACATATAGCAAAATTGATGCCAGAAAACCCACACAACCTGTACCTATCCTTGCACTGGCTGTGTACTGCTTGCATTAGACAGAGTCAGCCCTGAATTAAAACTGTGCCAACTACTGAATTTGCAAAGTAAGTCCTGTACCTAGACTGTATTCTTTCATACTGTTATGGCATATCCTTATATTTCTTAACTTGGTACAGTAATCAGGTAAATATTGTTGGATTTCTACAGAAACTACCTTAACATGTGACAACAGAGCAATGATTTTACTTATGTGTTCCCATTAGTAAACTTAGGGGTCAGGCATCAAAGATTCAAATAGTCATCCTTCGCAAAAGTACTGATGATCAGTGCATGCCCTCAGTTTAGCACCATACCTTTTTACTGGTAAATCATTAAAGAGGGAAGTTAGAAAGTAATGATACACATTGCAGTTTCTGACTTCACAACCCTTCTTAAGATCAAGCAACAGGCAGGATGCAGAACAAGGAGAGTAACAAGTGCATCATATCCTTGTTTGTGCCATAGCAGTAACTCACCTGTGATCCCCACCAAAAGAACAGGCTATGCTTCTTTATGACATAAGAGTAACTGAGCTTTTCCCCAAAAAGAGCAGTGTACCCTTGTTTGTGCCATAACAGTAACTCATCTATGGTACCCCCAAAAGAACAGCATATGTTTGTGTGTGCCATCCAACCTGGCCTTCAGTTGTTGGCAACTGCATATCATATAACTCCCAAAGTTAATATCCTCACACAATTTAAGGGCAGAGATATTGAATGGCTTACATACTACATGTCTCATACTATCCTTCATATAAGTTATGAATTACCAAGAAACGCAGAAATGTAATACACAGCTGTATATTTGCAAACATAATCATAACAGGTTGTATGCTCAGTAGGTGTACTACGTCCAAATATATTAATGATAATAAAATATAGAAATATCTGATGTTTGATAGCAGTGTGCATTTTGTTGCATTAGGTTGTGTGAAGAATTACTTCAGTCCTTTGCTGCAAAGCTGTTTCTGTGGCAAAGAGGAATAAGACATCCATCCTGTTTTTTAAAGATGTATTGGTGTGAGAGTTCAAATCTAGAGCTATGTAGAAATGTCTCATGTATACTATCATATTCTACTGTGTGTATCATACATTTGCTTTCCTCATTTCACGTATTTTTCTTTTTTTTCAATGTCTTATTCCTATTACTTTTACCATACAACAAAAACATTACAGATTTGGCTGTGATCATTTGGTGTGCATAAGTGCCGCATTGCAGAAAAGTATAAACCAGACCACCTATGAAGCAGATAGCCATTCGATTAATGGTCTTGGGCATTGCAAAAACCAGACCTGGAGTACAGATGGAATTATTAGTTGTGCACTGCTTACCTATGCGCAAACAGGTGTATCTGGCATGCATGTATACTTTGTTAACCATTGCACAAACCAACTACTCGCTGCACTATGGGACTGTATATATCATGCTTCATTATTGGTGTTTATTCTCCATTTTCTTGGTCTGACATCAAATTACATGTGGAAACATTACAAATCAAGGACCTGATCTAACTATACATCATATATTTACAATACATTCATGTTTTGGGCCCCCCATATCACCAAGCACTACAACACTAGGGTCTCAGTACTTTTTCCACACATATATCACTGCAAAGTGTAATATATAATATTGTGTGCTCCATCATGGACAGGACCAGTTGGTGGTGCTCACAACCTCGCTCTGCTAAACTCAAATATCCAACTATGCTTAATAAGGGTATTTGTGTTGCTTCACAGTTAGGCTCCTAAACATCCTAGTGTTATTATTGCTATTAGGTTACTAGCCTCATATAGCCCTGTGAAGCTATGTGCCTAGGCAGACCTCCCAAGCTGTTGTGCACCACATGGCATACTGATGTCATCTAGTATAAGTGCACCTGCATTCTTTTATAAATCAGACTTGTGTCATGGCACTTGCATTCAGTACTGTACTCTGTAGTCTCTGCACTTAGATAGGTAGGGGTTTTATTTTCACTGTAGTTGACTGTGTATGTGCCTGCTAGCTGTTAGCTGTTGACATTACTGAGATCCTTTTACACCAGCCTGTGGGGCACTTAGTCTGGCCTCAACAGACCCTGCTGATGTCATTAGCTATAACATGGGATTACTGCAGATCTAAACCTAACAGGTCATGATCAGACAGTGGACTGGAAGTCAGGCAGGTGTGACTTCATCCTATACCACACAGATTATAGTAACATGGTTTTTAAATTATCCACATACATCACAGCATGGTTTGTAGGCTATGTGTCTATCCAACTACTGCATGTGTATGGTGAGGGTAATGCAAAACAGATCATTATACTGCTTTACTGTTCTGATCAGGTTTCACTACAGTGGTGTCATGCAATCCTAATATCTGAATATGATGGTGTGACTTATAATGTGCACCATATGTTTGTGCTAGGAAATCCTTAAAGAGAGAAGTTAAAAATTAATGATACACATTGCAGTTTCTTGCTTCACAACCTTCATAGGTGAAATCAGTATAAGGCTGTGAAATTTTGATGCTATAAGCTGTTAAACTTATGAAGGAGAATATATGTTTAAGGCACAATGACCACTTAACACAAATGCAGATATACTAAGCAATACGTTACCTATGCACTGTGAGCATCAGATGGAAGGTGTCTATATCCTTGAATCCAAAAGATAGAAATCAGGGATATGCACAGTTATCATCACTTACAAATGATGTTGTTGGGGGAAGGCGGCAGGAAGCCTAGGCTAACACATAAGGTCAGTGAGTGTGTGTGTGAACAAGAAAGAGAAGAAATTCCTTCCTAACTCTGCCTCTATTCTATCACTCATACTTCTACTCCACCTGCCCTTGTGTTCTGACCTGTAACTCCAAACTGCTCATCCCTACCTTATTCTGCTCCAGTCACTGAACTAAGTCTAAGGTATCTGCCATTTTCTACTGCATTCACCTTATCCCACTACCTTCTGATGTACCTCTTATTGCATTTTTGAATCTTTAACAGTGTATATAGTGACTATTTTTCTATTAGAATTTTATTTACTATACGTATAGTAAAGAATGTAAACACAGCTACTTTCTGCATTAAAACTATTGATAGCTGAAGAAAATTCTGTATATACCACTACTACATTGTAATTTTAACTTGTTTATACAGCTATTTATGTGTTAGACATAATATTTATTAGATGCTTGCTCCTCTCTACTTTTTATACATTAAACTGTATTCTGTTATTGGAGCTTTCTCCATGGGCCTCTACTGAAAATGGGCTCAGGTGTCCATTTTTTTTTTGAAGAGAGAGAGGAATGTTGTAAAAGGGACATAGGTATGTCTTGGTCAGGTAAGTTGGGTAGGTGAGGAAGCAGACTAAAAGGACGTACATGCATAGTTTCCTTTTATAGTTGAGATATGCATGCTCAGTTTGATACAATTGTATTAAATACCAAATAAGTTGTCTTTAACTTTTAATGCTACAGTAATAGTACTGCTCTTGCAACCTTGCCAGTCTCGTGACATGGGTCCTCACATTCAAAGCTCTCTCCATGGCGGTTGACTATCAAAATACAGAATGACACTTACTTGGATTTCATATATGTGGAATCAATTAATTAGGTGGAAAAAGTTGCAAACTGAAAGCATCCAATGCTTTAAACCAAAAGCAAAGAGTTGATTGGGTGTTATTATACCGTGGTTTATTTGAACAGGGATTTCTAACCATGGTTCGAAGTGGTTCGAATGTCGAGCATTGCATTTGCCATATTCGACACATGGTAAAATCATCATTCACAAATTCCATCATCTGAGTTGCTGAAGTGATCAAAAAATGTTATGTCTTTCTACAAAATGATAGCAAACCCTCCATGGCAGCTGTGGAAAAAACAGAACAGAACATAATACCATTATGAATATCAGTCTTGACTACATTCAGCTTTTAACTCTTACAAGTAGTCACTGTAATTGATACTTACACATCTGTGGGGTGTCCCCAGTCCTAAATTCCTCAATCCAATGATTGAAGGTATCCCTCTTCCTCCTCCGGAGGCCATTGAAATGGTGTTGAAATTGATCACCAGTACATGGACTACCTGTAGCACTGGTCAAAGCCCTGGCAACAGTATTCCATGCTTCAGATTTGTATTCTGAGCCTGAATAGTCCCTCTGCAGTAACTGGGGAACAAGATGCTTAACTAGGAGTCCAACAAACACTTTGGACTCCTGAACACCCCAACTCTGAGCTCAGAAATGAGCTCCCTCACCACAAACACCAGTCATGACTACTGGAGATCAACCCCAGTGTAGAATGAGGTTTTCCAGCCAATTGCATTTTATATCCTGATGTATTGTCATCAATTCCAGTTATCACACACTTACTGGGTGTGTACACAGTGTTTGAAAATGTTGAGCGATGCTTACCATCATACAAACATGGTGAGCTGGTTCTCTGCATCCAGGGTTTGTGCTACATGGTGCATTGTGCAAACTGTGGCAAAAAATATTTAAATGAAGGAAACTAAAAAAGGGAAAAGCAAATGCCATGCTGTCATATAATCCTTGAGCAGACTCAGTGCTATATGTGTTATAACTGTCAACCTTCCATCTCCAAAATGAGGAACAGTAGCCCTCATAATGTGGAACAAATGGGCAAAATGTGGAAAACATATTAATGGCTTACTAACATCTGAAACTAGCAAGGTTATATGATGGTTAAAATTTGCTGGTTTTACTTACATAAAAGATCTTGTAATTAATTAATGTGATTCATTTCTATTTACCCTGGATATCAGTGAGAAACTTCATAACACTGGATGTGTGACAGACCCTTTCAGTGTGAAACTTCATGAAACATGAAGTTTTTAAGACCCAAAATGAGGCACGTTCCTCGTAATGAGGTACACTTGAGAGGTATGATATGTATAGTCCCGGTGGACATTGTGATATTTCTCACAAATTCACATGCTGCTTGTACTTACATGGAATTGCTGTCTCCGTTCACTTACAAGCTTTCATAACCAGCTACCCTACACAGAAATGCTGTCCGCATTCACCTAAGAGGTTTCATGGCCAGCAACACTGCTTAGCCACAAACTTAGCTTGTGTGCACCTCGCCTAATATATATATATTGCACAAGATGATGAGCAACATCAGCTCAGTGGTAAACACTGATGATGATCTCTGTGTGAAGCCTGCAAAGACTTTATTGAATCCTGTGGTTAATCATTCATACTTCAGAAAAATTTATACAAAAGAGACTTCATCAAGCTGGTAAACGACATACAAAAAAAAAAACAATGGAGTACAAACATGTGACTATAAACCAACTTAACATTTTCAAGATTTCTATTTTAACGCTGTTTTAACGTTAATTTAATCATTTATACTTAGAAAAACTATTGCATTCAGAAGCAAATGACAAGTATATTCCTTGCACCCAATATCATTGCCTAAATCATTACTTTTCTATGATCACTGACGTAAAAAATGTAAAATAAAAGCATCTTAAAACGTTTACATTTTTACATAAAACAGAATGATGTTTTAAAGTGTTCATAGTATTTGTATGGGACATGGCATGCTTATGTCGATATATCCTAGTGCTGAGTTATCTACAGGTTTGTCCAACATAGAAAGCATTATAATTTAAGCATGCATCTGCTTAATCACTGCATACTGTGTGAATATAACATTTCTGTAGATGTTGTGATAGTAGTTCTACTGAGTTTTAACGCATTTCATAGCTGTATTTATAAAAATATGTTTATTTAAAGTGCCATTTATTTTGTGTACCTCCCTTTAAGGGAATTGGAATACTCTGCCTCTTATATATTTCCAATTTATGCAGAACATTTCTATTTTTGTCTCATGTGTATGCCCTGCCCCTTGCTAATTTTTATATGATAAATCAATGAGGATTATAGTCAATAAATAATGCCAGTCATTAGAGTTTCATAGTTCTTTTTGTTCTTAAAATGTATGTTCATGTAATACCTGTTGTTCTGTTTATGCTTTAAGTGAATTGGAGTTGCTGGCACTTAAAGCACTGAACTGTAGAGAGTTTGAATCCTTTCAACTCCATTTATTTACTTAGAGACTTTGATCAAGTCACTCAGGCAGTGCTCCTGGGTCCTCTTAAAAAAGGTCTCTCTAAATGGGTTTATCTGATTAACAAATAGATAAAAGAAAATCATGTTTAAAACAAATTGCTTTTTGGGCATTTGTCCTGCCATTATTTTTAACTTTTCCCAGAATTCTTGAGCAAAGAAGTTGATAAATATTTTGGTTTGCTCCATGGAAATGTATGGCTTTTTAGTAAATTGTTGTGGATTAGTATTTCTACATAATAACAGAGATGTAAGTTTTAGACTATGCATCCTCCTTAAAATGCTTGCTAATGCTAATCTTGTTATGCTAGCAATATCCTACATAAATAAGAGACATATGTAAAAGCTGTAACCTATTGTTGCATCTTTGTCTCTGACTCTTAAACTACAAGGATGGGAGGACATGAGGTACAATAGGTTGTACTATATGGTTTCCACAGTAGTGATTTGAAATGCAGTCCTCAGTCATTATTTATGTATTTGTTCACCCATTTCACTGCAAGCAAACATCTAAGTGTATGGAAACTTGCAAGGGACTGTAACTGATGGTCAAGTATTTTGTGTGTGTGTGTGTGTGTGTGTGTGTGTGTGTGTGTGTGTGTGTGTGTGTGTGTATGTGTGTGTGTATATGCATATGTAAAATTTAACTATGTATAAGGGGGCGTGGAATGTAGTTTTTAGTTTTTTTTTTGCTCTATGCTCTATCTGTCGACTATTAGCTCCCTCCTGGTTGGTTGGCCCATTTATTCGCTACCACTGTGCTGATGGCTAACTAATAGGGGCCATCATTTACATTCTTTAACCAAGTTTTGAGGAAGGGTGTGCAATGAGCTGACTGGTGAGAATATCTCCTAATGTTTGCAAGGGACATGCCTTCCAAGCAGTCTTGCCCTTCTTCTGAAGCATGAGTGGTGGCTTCCCTGATCTCCACAAAGGGGACTTGTACCACCTCTCTGAGCCCATGACTGCATGTGATTCGTTCACCTAAGTGAGGTGAGCTGGACATGCTTCTTTACTCCTCTTCCTTGACACCAGGCTCTTCCAATGCCAGGTCTGCCAACTAAACTGCCATCACCTGGGGCACCATCAGAACTCTGTATCACGGTTCCAGGCTAATGAGATATGTTCAAATACCATCATTGTAAAAAAATAATCTAAAGCCATTTATCTGCTAGTTAGTGCAGTGAATTAAGGCTATGAACAGCTAACAAGTTTCATCCTGCAGTTCTAGGTTTGTCCCCACCAGTCCTCCTTTGCCTGATGTGTGACTTTGCACAGGTCCCTTAACCAGACAAACTTCTTGGCTGGCACAGAAAAATGGTCCTATTAACAAAACTTATAAAAATATAAATTTGTTTTTGAATGCTATATTTTAATGGATTCAAATATTGTGGATGCAATCGACAGATTCAATTAGAGTGGCATTCATTTGGAAGTTATGTAATTTTAAACAACATGTGAGTTTATCCAACAACTCCACATAGGTAAAAATGCTTTTCTAAATACAATCACCATCCAGTCATATGACTAAAACAAACCAAGGAGCATAGTTAATAGTGTAAAAACATTTATTATAAAATACAAGCAAAAAAAAAAAAAGAAAAAAAAAATGCTTCAGTTGATGGAATAAATAAACTATGGAAATGAGTCAGGAATAGAGAACTTAAGAATATGGAAAGGGGTTTCCGGAAGAAGGAAAAGAGAAGAAAATAGAGATGGGCAGGATGATGAGGACAGTACTTGGGACAAAAAGTGGGTCATGTAAGAGTTGGGAGGAAGACGAGGTAAAGGAAGCACAATAAAAGGAGTGAAAACGGGTGGCAAACGCTGAAGCCAAAAGGTAGTAGACACAAAGGGACAAGAGAGGAAACAAAGGCTACACGGCAGAAAAGAGGACTGGAGGGACAGATCTGACCTGCATGACCAAAGATGGAAAGGAGATCACAGAAGACTAGGATAAAAACAGATCTCCCGAATAAATAGTTTGCTTCAGTCTTTACAAAGGAAACGGAGGGGAAGGTGCCATACTGGGAAAGTGATAATGTAGACCTGATACAGAGAAGGTTCAGAAAAAAATGACTTCACTAAAGGAGAATTTGGACTTCCTGGCAAGTCTTCATTAATATGGACTTTGTGCTTACAGTTCTCCTCACTGAGGTTTTCAAAAACTCCATAGCTGCTGTGAAACTGCTTGAGAACCAGAAGACAGCAACTGTGGCATCTTGTACAAGAGGTGGAGAAGAAGTAGCAAAATACAAGGAACTTCAGGCTTATTAGCTTAACAGCACTGGAGGTGCAAGTTTGGAAAAGATGATAAAAGTTAATATTCAAATGGACAGTAATTTCCAGGACATGGGTTGTTGGACAGAACAAGTTGTCAGGCAAACATAATATAGTTTTATTACTTGGTTATCTGAGAAGCCGACAATGGAACACAGGTAGATGTGGTTTAGTTGGACTTTAGCAAGACCTTTGGCTAGGGGTACACAGGGGACTCCTAGTAATACTGGAGATGCTGAGGGTTTGAGGGACATAAGGAGATGTGTGGAGATGAGTACTGTCAGGAATAAGGAATTTGACTAGTGGAGTGGGTCATTCCTGGCTCATTGCTTTTCAATATGTTTAAAGTGAGGGAACAAGGAACATAATCTACTTAATCACTGAGCAGTCGAGGATGTGAGGCAGGGAGAACAAATGGAAGCATGTGAAAAGGCTAACCATCAGTGTTGAAACATAGCAGCAGAAGTTTGGTGTAGAAAAGTGAAAAGTATTGCATGTAGTCTGCAGTAGCTCTGTTGTGGAAAATCAGCCAAGGAGAGTGGAACTGACTACAGTAGCATGTTGAAAAGGACTGGAAGTGTTGATCAAACTTGGACTGGCTCAACAGGAATAGGGAGAGAGAGAGAGAGAGAGAGAATGCAATGTCAGCAAACAAAAGAATGCAGAGGTTATCTTCAGTGAGCAGATTCCAGAAGCAAAGAGATCATAATTTCACTGTCCTGGGCCCTGGTGATGCCACAGCTTGATAAACATTTGCATTCACAGATGTTCTACAAGGAGGAGGGTATTAGACTGCTTGAAACAGTCCAGTAGGAAGTCACTTGTAAGATGCATAAGATAGATAGATAAGCCTATGTCTACATCTACATCTTATCACCTGAGAGCAGAAGAACGGGAGGGTAAGTGACATTGGTGCAAGAGATCATGTTAGGGAGATGTGGCAACAGTGACTAGAGGCAACAGATTTTAGGGGTAAACTACTCATTCCATTCACTCTTCAGTGACAGAGCTGTGGAACAGTGGAAAGGATTGGCATAAATGCTGGTGTAGAAGGAATCCATGGAGGTTTATAAGACAGCATGGAACAGATCCAAAAGTGAGGCAGAAAATGGGAATGAAAGAGAAATAGAAGATTGAATGTACTTCACAGGCAGACTAAACAGGGTTGCTGTCTTTTTGTGTCATCACTGAACTTCTGTGCAGTTGTGGTCTCATGGAAGGTATTTTGCTGAATGCTGTATTGCTTAGCCATAATCATCTTTATTTAGACAGACATTGACATATAAACTGATTTTGTTCTTGTTAATGTTCATTTGGGCTGTTAATCTATACCCTTGTCTTTAATGCTTACCATTGTCATCGAAATTGTAAACCTACATCTCTGATTCATATTATTGCATCTTCTCTAATGTGTCCCCCTTCTGTGGTGGTCTCAGATTCTGTAGTGTAGACAAATTGGTTCTAGTTCATTTGCCTTAATGCTCATTTGTCTAAAGCCCGAATGCTCAAATCCATTTGTCTGAAAATCATTTGCTGGAAAACTGTAGAAGTCTATAGAAAGTATGTGATAGTGTCATTTCTTATCATAGCAGCTATTCAGGATGTGTGTCTAGCAGAACATGTGTAGATTGAAATGGTGAGCATCATGTTGTGCTTCCAAATCTGTAGATGTTTATGTTTGTGTGTGGTGTGTTTGTCTTGTCTTCCCAGTTGTGTGACCGTGGAGTTAATGTACATACATAAGGGGATGTGGAGGTGTAGTGGGAGGCAAAGCCCCCTACATGGGTGGTGCAGGGGGGCTTTCTCCTGGCAAAAACATTTTTATGTTATATTTGTTGTCGCACAGTTCTATGGCAGAAGAATCACAGGGAAGGATAAGGCAGACTAGAATATTGCAGAGACAAGGTGTGGCAGGAAATGTTGCCGCAAATAAATGCTTTGGGTGAACACGATTGGCGATTGCTGCATTGCAAAGACACCAGCAAATCATTCATGTCTTACTTTCAACAGTTCTTAAACTCCCAACCACAAACAATCACTACTCAGCAGGATAGTCCATCAGATTTTTGAAACAGTGAATTGCATTTGCATTCCAAGTTCTCTGTGAAGACACAACTAAGCTCTGCAGCTTTGTTTAAAGTAAGCAGAGCTTCTCATTTCTACATTATGCTGTGTGTTATTTGTGAGGGCTGCTAGTTATTGCATAAGGAAATACTTGGATAGTTCTGCCTCTAGATTTCCATAAATCAGTCTATAGTCAGCTCCCATCCTTGCTACTCCTACCCTGTGGGCTAAAGACTGAGATCAAATGCTGCTGCTGCACACCTGAGAAAGGGCCACAGGGTATAAGGACTCCCCTTTATTTAAATAAAACTCAGTTGTGAAACACAGTTTGTCTGTCTCATCACTGCATTCCTGTGCTCTGCTTCTCATATCCACCCCCAGTGCCACATTTCTCCTTCCCCTCAGAGAGCTCATAATAATTTTAAATTGTCCCTAGCTGTATTATACTAGAGCATCTCTTAGTTCTTCTCTCATGGGGGAGCAGCTATGCTTGGACTCACTTCCATACCTCTCAACCTGGAAACATAAAAAGTCTGGACAAAGGCCCATGAAAAGTTGGTACAACTGGTCCAAAATTGGGATGGTGATTAACATAAAATTTGCATACATGGTCATTTAACTCCATCCACTCCACTGGAATTGTGGGATACCAACATGAAGATTGAAGTCACTAAATAATAATAAAGAATGGCAAACAATTGAATTTTGGAATTCATATCCCTGAGGAAATAGCGCAGCCGCGGTGGTGCAGTGGTTAGCGTTGCCACCTCACAGCAAGAAGTTCCCCGGTTCAATCCTCAGCTGGGGTATCTTCTTTGCAGAGTCTGCATGGCCTCCCTGTGGTCACGTGTGTTTCTTCTGGGTGCTCTGGTTTCCTCCCACATCCCAAAGAGATGCTGTAGGTGGATTGGACACTCTAAACTGGCCCTAGATGCGAGTGTGTGCATGTATGTGCCTTCTGTGGAAGGTTGGGTGCCGGGCTGGCAACTCAACACTGTAAAACTTCAGAGCAATCATGAGCAGACAGGTGATCTGCTGTGGTGATCCCTAACTGTGAAATGCCAAAAGAAGAATATATCCCTCAGAAAATACATAATAATGCAAAACCTGTTATTCTAGCAACTATCTGCATTTAGAGAGCAATATTTAAAATATGTCCCTATTTTTGGGCCTTTGTCCCACCATTATTTTTGGCTTTGTCCAGATTTCTTGCTCTGAGATATTGAGAGGTATGATTTTGGGACAGGAAATTTCCAAAAGAGAAGGAAAGAAAACTGCTTCTGTCACAAATGGGGGATAACAAGAAAGCTATCCTTTGAAGTACTACAGAATACAACTCTTTAACATACGGTAATTTTGACTTAACTCCAACATCTCTTGTGGCATTAGAATTTAAAAAATGATCACTTACAACAATATACTGTGATATAATAACCTGCTTTATTTAGCTCTGCCAATACCTTGGGGGGAGGGGGGACATCAGCAACAAAAATGTAAAGAATGGATGCTGTGGGAAAAAACTTGGAAGACCCTGTGGAGCTTATTTTTAAACTTTGCTTAGTAGTGCACTGGCATTCCTAACATTTTTGTCCACTCAGTTCAGGTACACCAACTTTATAGGGGAAATGACTGCACTTTATTCAACTTAAACTAGTAGTTAAGTGCATATTTAGCAAAACTGTTCCCACTAAGCAAGGATTTCAGTGCTCCCAACTGAACAATAAGTTTTTAATATTTAGCACCAAAGTCACACTGTAAAAGGAAGTTGCAGTAACAAATCCTTGTTCTGAGGTCAGAGTGTATTCACTGCCTGTCACCTGACTTGGTGTCGAGTGTTAGTGCTATCAGCTCACAACGGCTGTTACTGCTACTTCTCAGTCACACTTTGCTGACTGCAAGATACTGAAAGCAACAGTGGAAATAAGTGTAAATCACTGACATGCAGTTGCAGTACTTCACTAAGGTAATGGCACTAGACACCACAAACATAATACAATATTTCCAGTAAAACACAGATAAATATCCCTTCCTTCAGTCCTGCTTCAGAAAAAATGTAACTGTTGAAACTACTAGATAATTACATCTGCAGAAACCAGTTACTGTACTGAGTGAACCATGTCCCACACACCTTCAACAGACTGCATCACATTGGTGCATTTTAGCGCTCCAGTAAAGTTATAAAGTATAAGGAAAGCGAATTCAACATTTGTGTTACAAGAACTAAAAAGGCTCTAACCCCCCCACCCCCCCATGTACTTGTAACAACATGTCCTGCATCCATGGTTGTAGTAAGTCACAAAATCAGAATAGGTTCTAGTGTGCAAGTTCTGTTCCATTAACTGACTAAAGGTTAAGCTGAACCCTCTGGTGCCTTGGCTTGGGAAGTTTACCGGAGAACATGGTGGGGAGCAGATCAGATGCATTTTGCTTATAATCCAGGAATCCCACTTACTAAGTACTGACTGCATCCATTTCAAGGCGAGATAGAAATCTACCCAACCAGAAAGTATTTCTTAATGATATGATAAAGTAATAATATACTGATAAAATAACACAAAATAATATACCAGCACTTGCTTTATAAATGATTGTCATGGCATTCAGGAACCCTAAGCCCAGAGTCCTATTGCGGGATAAAAAAAATGGAATTACTTTTGTCATCGTATTGATGTGATGGAACATCACAAGTTATTACAAATTTATACTTCAGAAAAACTGTATTGGTCAATGTAGGAAAAGCCTTCCCTTTGCTAAACAGATTGAGACCTAAAATCAGCTCAACTACCTTCATAATATCAGACTTTTGAGAGACACACTTTAGAGGTTCAACCAGCTAGTCTTCTGTAGCACACCACACTTTGGGAAACAGCTGTTCAAATAGGATGGAGCTTCTTCAGAATCAGGGCCACCTGCAGGTCATAATTAAAAGCCGTGTGGGTGGAGCAAACATCTAGCCTTTGCAGAATAGCTGGGACTGATTGGTAATACTTATAGTGGGATTGTCAAGAGGTGGATCCTGCAGTTTCCGCGGTAGGTTTCTAGTTCACTCATTCATAAGGCACTGCTCCTTATCACTGTCAATACATTATTGTCTCCTGCTCATCCCTACCTCTTTGGAGCAGACACTGCTAAGCTGGTATGTTGCACTGAAATGGAGGAATGCAAGAGACTCACCTCAGCACTTGTTTGGAGCTGGAGCTGCATTGCACCAAACTAATAGTCAGGACTTCAGCTTGGTTCTGTCCAGAACCACAAGGCTGCAGCAGCCACCCTGACTTTTCCATTGGACCTCAATAATCCTTAAAAACTGTCAACCCTTGTCCTGCACATTAGGAATATTAACTGCCTCAGACAACTTAAGTTCTATTCTGCTTGCCAAGACTAACAGCTACTACCATGCACTGCAAATCACAGGTATTTCCTGGAGATGGACCTTCTGTTTCTATCAGCCCTGATGCCCGACTTGTCTTTTTATTTTGCTCAGTAATGGAGTGAGACAATTAATTTCATGTGCTGATGATAACTTTGTTTACTTTTATATACATCAGTATTCTGTGACTAATTTTCTGGGGTTGTTACATATTATTTTAACTTTAAGGATACCAGAGGAAGAGTTTAAACCACTTGCCACTGCTGAAGATGGTTTCCATGCAAATTGTAAATAAAAAAAAAAAATCAGGATTTGAAGGGGCCACTTGGGAATTCAAGGCACCCCACTATTTTGCTCTCAAAACTGGGAAATACTGAGGAATTTGGCACAGTTGAGAGGTATGCTCACTTCGCTCCCCTACCCTGCCTCCAATCCTGCACACCCCCTTACACTACGTTTAAAGTTTGCTATCTATACTTCTCAGTTTTCCAGATTTTTGCAGAATGTCCAGATTTTTACCTTATATCTTTGGTCTGCTTCATGTAAAATTTGTGTCAAATCAATGAGGGCTGAAGTCACTAAATAACAGCAGAAATTTGGATTTCAGACATCATATCCATCAGAAAATGTGCCCTAAAGCAAAACCTTTTATTCTAACAACTTTCTAAGTTTATAAGAAGAGTATTTAAAAATCTGTCTCTGATTTTGGGATTTTGTGCCCCCATAATTTTTGGCTTAATCCAGATTTCTTCTGGTGAGTGGTTGAGAGGTATGACTATCTCCACCCATTCTTTCAATCTTCCAATCACTAATAGCTTCCTCAACCCCTACCTTTCTTCTTCAAAATTAATCATAATTGCATTATCACAACAAACCACTCCAACTGAATCCATTCTTCATTTTATCTCCTTCCACATTTTTTTTATAGCCACCATAGAAACTTACTGTCCTGCGTTCATCATAGCCTTTAACTCCTCCCGTGCTTCTCACCCTTTGTTCTTTTCTGCAACATTCTCACCCTACCATCTATCCAGGAAGCAACATGGATTCTGGACTGGACTGGATTCTGCACCATAACGCCTCTCTGCTCTGGCACAGGTGACATTATATCCAGTATGGACAAAGACAACTTGACAGGAGACATCGTTATAATTATTATTATTATTTTATTATTTGACATTTGTTTACCGTGGTGGTCCAACTCGGTCTACAGAACCCATTTTCAGCGGTGGCCTGGGAAGAAAAATTCTACATACAGTGCAATACAAATACATTATAATTGAAAAACAATACAAGTGACATGAGGAATACTATACAAAAATAAGATAATAGAACTTAAACTAGATTACAAGATATATTACACATCTGGACAATTCTGTAGTGTTATACCATTATAGACAATTTTTGTCATTCTAACAATATATACATAGTCTATGAGTAGATAAAGTGCACAAAAGTAGCATGTAGCTAGTACAATGTATGACACCGGTCGTTATAGTACATGAAAAATAAAATGATGGTTTCAGTTAGGAAAATAATAGCAGAAGGTTAGTGATGCAGAAAGATAGCGAGAGAGCTAAGAATAGAGGCATTACAAATTTAGCAGTAGCTTATGGATATAGAAAAAGAGAAGGAGTTAGGTTCATAGGTTCATAGGTTCATAGGTTCATACTAGGCTATCTGCCAAAGGGCATTTATAAGCCTAGCCCATAGTTATGTGACTTTCGCCACCCCTTTAGTTTGAATAAAGCGATGCCTATTATTTTGCTGTGCCTCTGTCAAGCAGTGACACTGAAGTAATCCCTGGGGTATATCTGCGATCTCCCATCCATTGGTCAAGATTCCTCTTGAACAAGGCCAGCGAGGTGCTCTGCCTCACATGTACCGGGATTTTGTTCCACAGCATAGGGAGTCTCTGGGTGATGAATTTGTCCCTCCAACATGTTCTATTAATAACCGTGTCAAGGTTTAAGTCTCCCGCCCTTGTGGTTCTGAGGGATCTAGATTTTTGAGGTGAAGCATATTCATCAAATCTGGGTTTGACATGGCCTTATATGTCAGGCACAGGTCACCTCTGAGCAAGCGGTATGAGACTGAATAGAGCTGGAGTTCTTTCAGTCGGGCAGCATAAGACATATTTTTGAGACCCTTTATCCTTTTGGTGAGGAACTTTTGGGGCCTTTCCAGCTGCTGCAGGTGTCGGGTCAGATACATTCCGAATGGGGCATTGTACTCAATCATAGGTCTAATGAGTGATGAGTACAGGGGGACGATGACCTCCCTTGATCTAGATGTGAATCCCTTCATGATCAGGTGGGCAATTTAGTTTAGTTTAGTTTAAACCACTTGCCACTGCTGAAGATGGTTTCCATGCAAATTGTAAATAAAAAAAAAAAATCAGGATTTGAAGGGGCCACTTGGGAATTCAAGGCACCCCACTATTTTGCTCTCAAAACTGGGAAATACCGAGGAATTTGGCACAGTTGAGAGGTATGCTCACTTCGCTCCCCTACCCTGCCTCCAATCCTGCACACCCCCTTACACTACGTTTAAAGTTTGCTATCTATACTTCTCAGTTTTCCAGATTTTTGCAGAATGTCCAGATTTTTACCTTATATCTTTGGTCTGCTTCATGTAAAATTTGTGTCAAATCAATGAGGGCTGAAGTCACTAAATAACAGCAGAAATTTGGATTTCAGACATCATATCCATCAGAAAATGTGCCCTAAAGCAAAACCTTTTATTCTAACAACTTTCTAAGTTTATAAGAAGAGTATTTAAAAATCTGTCTCTGATTTTGGGATTTTGTGCCCCCATAATTTTTGGCTTAATCCAGATTTCTTCTGGTGAGTGGTTGAGAGGTATGACTATCTCCACCCATTCTTTCAATCTTCCAATCACTAATAGCTTCCTCAACCCCTACCTTTCTTCTTCAAAATTAATCATAATTGCATTATCACAACAAACCACTCCAACTGAATCCATTCTTCATTTTATCTCCTTCCACATTTTTTTTATAGCCACCATAGAAACTTACTGTCCTGCGTTCATCATAGCCTTTAACTCCTCCCGTGCTTCTCACCCTTTGTTCTTTTCTGCAACATTCTCACCCTACCATCTATCCAGGAAGCAACATGGATTCTGGACTGGACTGGATTCTGCACCATAACGCCTCTGCTCTGGCACAGGTGACATTATATCCAGTATGGACAAAGACAACTTGACAGGAGACATCGTTATAATTATTATTATTATTTTATTATTTGACATTTGTTTACCGTGGTGGTCCAACTCGGTCTACAGAACCCATTTTCAGCGGTGGCCTGGGAAGAAAAATTCTACATACAGTGCAATACAAATACATTATAATTGAAAAACAATACAAGTGACATGAGGAATACTATACAAAAATAAGATAATAGAACTTAAACTAGATTACAAGATATATTACACATCTGGACAATTCTGTAGTGTTATACCATTATAGACAATTTTTGTCATTCTAACAATATATACATAGTCTATGAGTAGATAAAGTGCACAAAAGTAGCATGTAGCTAGTACAATGTATGACACCGGTCGTTATAGTACATGAAAAATAAAATGATGGTTTCAGTTAGGAAAATAATAGCAGAAGGTTAGTGATGCAGAAAGATAGCGAGAGAGCTAAGAATAGAGGCATTACAAATTTAGCAGTAGCTTATGGATATAGAAAAAGAAGGAGTTAGGTTCATAGGTTCATAGGTTCATAGGTTCATACTAGGCTATCTGCCCAAGGGCATTTATAAGCCTAGCCCATAGTTATGTGACTTTCGCCACCCCTTTAGTTTGAATAAAGCGATGCCTATTATTTTGCTGTGCCTCTGTCAAGCAGTGACACTGAAGTAATCCCTGGGGTATATCTGCGATCTCCCATCCATTGGTCAAGATTCCTCTTGAACAAGGCCAGCGAGGTGCTCTGCCTCACATGTACCGGGATTTTGTTCCACAGCATAGGGAGTCTCTGGGTGATGAATTTGTCCCTCCAACATGTTCTATTAATAACCGTGTCAAGGTTTAAGTCTCCCGCCCTTGTGGTTCTGAGGGATCTAGATTTTTTGAGGTGAAGCATATTCATCAAATCTGGGTTTGACATGGCCTTATATGTCAGGCACAGGTCACCTCTGAGCAAGCGGTATGAGACTGAATAGAGCTGGAGTTCTTTCAGTCGGGCAGCATAAGACATAGTTTGAGACTCTTTATCCTTTTGGTGAGGAACTTTTGGGGCCTTTCCAGCTGCTGCAGGTGTCGGGTCAGATACATTCCGAATGGGGCATTGTACTCAATCATAGGTCTAATGAGTGATGAGTACAGGGGGACGATGACCTCCCTTGATCTAGATGTGAATCCCTTCATGATCAGGTGGGCAATGTAGAAGGTTTTCCTAACTACTTTAGCAACATGAGTGTCAAACGAAAGGCTACTGTCAACCTGGGTCCCCAGATCCCTGATGACTTCTTCTGTGCTCAGTGGATTGCCACCTATATGGTAGCTAGGGGTAACCTTGTTTCTCCCAAAGGGTATGACTATGCATTTCTTGGCATTTAACTTTAGGCCATGGCTCTGGCACCAGTTATCCATTTCTGTGAGGCCCTTCTGAAGGATATCTGTGTCAGATGTGTTTTCGACTATGGCGCCCAGTTTGCAGTCATCTGCAAACTTTGTCAGCCATAACCCTCCTGTGTTTGCTTGTACTTCAGAAAAGTAGATGCTGAACAAGAGTGGACCCAGGACTGAGCCCTGTGGGACACCACTTGTGACATGGCTCCAGCAACTCTGACCCTGTGGGTTCTGTCACTTAGCCAGTTTGCAACCCATCTTGTGATGTATGGGTTTACATTCAAGCTGATAAGTTTTTCGATGATACCTGAGTGGGGTATTGTGTCGAAGGCCTTTGCCAGGTCGAGGTAGGCTGTATGGACTGCCTTTCCTCATCAATGGCCTTGGTGACTGTCTCGAAAAAGTCAACCAAGTTTAAAAGGCATGATCTGCCTTTGACCAAGCCAAACTGGGTTGGATCCAAAGTATGCAAGTTACTATGTCTTTATTTATGAGTTCCATTATGATCCTCTCCATGGCTTTGCAGATAAGGCTTGTCAAGCTAATGGGACGGTAATTACCAGGGTCAGTGGAGGCACTGCCCTTGTGAAGTGGGACCACAGTGCGATGCGCCACTCCTTGGGTACGTATCCTGAGGTGAGGCTAAGATTAAACAGCTGTCCTAACTGCGGGTTTAATTCCTCATTGAGTTAAGTGGAGCACACAGCCAGGGACACCATCCGGTCCCATGGATGCTGTGTTTTTGCCTTGGAGAGGGCAGTTCTCACCTGGGCGTTGGAGATGTTTGGGGGGGCTACAATCCTCTGGTATAGATATCTCTCCTTTTGGGGGGGGGAGGTTTACACTGAACCTGTCAGCCAGTATGTTGGCAATGTGTGTAGGTTCAGTAATCTTCACATCATTTTGAACTAATTCTGAGCATATCTGGGAGTTTCCTCCTAGGTTTCTAACATAGCTAAAGAAGGCCTTATGATTGTCTTTTGAGTCCTTGGCGATTTTTCTCTCAAAATTTGCCTTGGATGATTTTATGAGAGCTCTTAGTTTTTACTTATAATGATCAAAGGTGTCTTACCTTTCAGGGATTTTGCTCTATCTTGTAGTAGCTTCCTCCTTTTGTTGTAGAGCTTGTTTATGGCTGGGGTCCACCAGACTGGGCAGCTTACCTTTAGTACAAAGAGTCTTAGTTTTGTTTGGGATTGCCTGATCCATGCAGTCCTGTAGGTGCTGGTAGAAGGCATTTGTAAAGTGATTCAGCGGTTTGAGTAATGTTTACCACTGGCTCAGGGGCCTTAAAGGAGACCACACTGGTTTTTAGAAGTGTGAAGTCGGCTTTTGAGAAGTTTTTCACTGTGGTCTTTTTATTTCAGGTGGGGTGGGATGAGGACCTCCAGCGAGATTAGTTTATGATCTGATCTCACCAGTGAGGGGTATACTTCGGTGTTGAACATTGTGATCCCATGTTCGTGATGATGAGAACAAGTATGTTTTCTCCTCTTGTGGGGATGGTGACTAGTTGTTCCATGGCATTTGAGTTTATGAACTCCAGGAACCTTTGGGCTAGAGTGTTTGGGCTTGAGTAGTGTTCCCAGTCTATATTAGGGTAGTTGAAATCACCTAGTATGATGGTGTTTGGAGATACATTTATCCCTCAATGTTTTCAGGAAGGCCATGTGAGGTTCCTGAGTTTGAGAGGGTGGCCTGTAACATGCTACAAATTGCAGAGCAGTCTTGCCTATGGTTAGTGCACCTGGATGGTCTCCGATGCATCGTGCGTTACCACCAACCTTGAGGTGTGGGTGTCCTTTATGAATATGGACACCCCTCTTTCTTGGTGTTGTCCGGATTTTGGGGCGGAACACATGATATGAGGTGAAACCTGATAGTGCTGGGGTGCTCTCAGGAGCCTTGAACCAGGTTTCTGTCACAGCACAGACATCGATGTTCTCCATACTGAGAAGGGCCTCAGTGCGCTAAAAATTTTTAATAATAAATACATTAATTGAAAAACAATACAAGTGACATGAGGAATACTATACAAAAATAAGATAATAGAACTTAAACTAGATTACAGGATATATTACACATCTGGACAATTCTGTAGTGTTATACCATTATAGACAATTTTTGTCATTCTAACAATATATACATAGTCTATGAGTAGATAAAGTGCACAAAAGTAGCATGTAGCTAGTACAATGTATGACACCGGTCGTTATAGTACATGAAAAATAAAATGATGGTTTCAGTTAGGAAAATAATAGCAGAAGGTTAGTGATGCAGAAAGATAGCGAGAGAGCTAAGAATAGAGGCATTACAAATTTAGCAGTAGCTTATGGATATAGAAAAAGAGAAGGAGTTAGGTTCATAGGTTCATAGGTTCATAGGTTCATACTAGGCTATCTGCCCAAGGGCATTTATAAGCCTAGCCCATAGTTATGTGACTTTCGCCACCCCTTTAGTTTGAATAAAACTATGCCTATTATTTTGCTGTGCCTCTGTCAAGCAGTGACACTGAAGTAATCCCTGGGGTATATCTGCGATCTCCCATCCATTGGTCAAGATTCCTCTTGAACAAGGCCAGCGAGGTGCTCTGCCTCACATGTACGGGATTTTGTTCCACAGCATAGGAGTCTCTGGGTGATGAATTTGTCCCTCCACATGTTCTATTAATAACCGTGTCAAGGTTTAAGTCTCCGCCCTTGTGGTTCTGAGGGATCTAGATTTTTGAGGTGAAGCATATTCATCAAATCTGGGTTTGACATGGCCTTATATGTCAGGCACAGGTCACCTCTGAGCAGCGGTATGAGACTGAATAGAGCTGGAGTTCTTTCAGTCGGGCAGCATAAGACATATTTTTGAGACTCTTTATCCTTTTGGTGAGGAACTTTTGGGGCCTTTCCAGCTGCTGCAGGTGTCGGGTCAGATACATTCCGAATGGGGCATTGTACTCAATCATAGGTCTAATGAGTGATGAGTACAGGGGGACGATGACCTCCCTTGATCTAGATGTGAATCCTTCATGATCAGGTGGGCAGTATAGAAGGTTTTCCTAACTACTTTAGCAACATGAGTGTCAAACGAAAGGCTACTGTCAACCTGGGTCCCCAGATCCTGATGACTTCTTCTGTGCTCAGTGGATTGCCACCTATATGGTAGCTAGGGGTAACCTTGTTTCTCCCAAAGGGTATGACTATGCATTTCTTGGCATTTAACTTTAGGCCATGGCTCTGGCACCAGTTATCCATTTCTGTGAGGCCCTTCTGAAGGATATCTGTGTCAGATGTGTTTTCGACTATGGCCCAGTTTGCAGTCATCTGCAAACTTTGTCAGCCATAACCCTCCTGTGTTTGCTTGTACTTCAGAAAAGTAGATGCTGAACAAGAGTGGACCCAGGACTGAGCCCTGTGGGACACCACTTGTGACAGGCTTTGAGTCTGACATGGCTCCAGCAACTCTGACCCTGTGGGTTCTGTCACTTAGCCAGTTTGCAACCCATCTTGTGATGTATGGGTTTACATTCAAGCTGATGAGTTTTTCGATGATACCTGAGTGGGGTATTGTGTCAAGGCCTTTGCCAGGTCGAGGTAGGCTGTATGGACTGCCTTTCCTCATCAATGGCCTTGGTGACTGTCTCGAAAAGTCAACCAAGTTTAAAGGCATGATCTGCCTTTCACAAAGCCAAACTGGGTTGGATCCAAAGTCTGCAAGTTCCCTATGTCTTTATTTATGAGTTCCATTATGATCCTCTCCATGGCTTTGCAGATAAGGCTTGTCAAGCTAATGGGACAGTAATTACCAGGGTCGGTGGAGGCACCGCCCTTGTGAAGTGGGACCACAGTGCGTGCGCCACTCCTTGGGTGCGTATCCTGAGGTGAGGCTAAGATTAAACAGCTGTCCTAACTGTGGGTTTAATTCCTCATTGAGTTTGTGGAGCACACAGCCAGGGACACCATCCGGTCCCATGGATGCTGTGTTTTTGCCTTGGAGAGGCAGTTCTCACCTGGGCGTTGGAGATGTTTGGGGCTACAATCCTCTGGTATAGATATCTCTCCTTTTGGGGGGGGTGGGAAGTTTACACTGAACCTGTCAGCCAGTATGTTGGCAATGTGTGTAGGTTCAGTAATCTTCACATCATTTTGAACTAATTCTGAGCATATCTGGGAGTTTCCTCCTAGGTTTCTAACATAGCTAAAGAAGGCCTTATGATTGTCTTTTGAGTCCTTGGCGATTTTTCTCTCAAAATTTGCCTTGGATGATTTTATGAGAGCTCTTAGTTTTTTACTTATAATGATCAAAGGTGTCTTACCTTTCAGGGATTTTGCTCTATCTTGTAGTAGCTTCCTCCTTTTGTTGTAGAGCTTGTTTATGGCTGGGGTCCACCAGACTGGACGCTTGCCTTTGGTACAAAGAGTCTTAGTTTTGTTTGGGATTGCCTGATCCATGCAGTCCTGTAGGTGCTGGTAGAAGGCATTTGTAAGTGATTCAGCGGTTTGAGTAATGTTTACCACTGGCTCAGGGGCCTTAAAGGAGACCACGCTAGTTTTTAGAAGTGTGAAGTCGGCTTTTGAGAAGTTTTTCACTGTTGTCTTTATTTCAGGTGGGGGTGGGATAAGGACCTCCAGCGAGATTAGTTTATGATCTGATCTCACCAGTGAGGGGTATACTTCCGGTGTTGAACATTGTGATCCCATGTTCGTGATGATGAGATCAAGTATGTTTTCTCCTCTTGTGGGGATGGTGACTAGTTGTTCCATGGCATTTGAGTTTATGAACTCCAGGAACCTTTGGGCTAGAGTGTTTGGGCTTGAGTAGTGTTCCCAGTCTATATTAGGGTAGTTGAAATCACCTAGTATGATGGTGTTTGGAGATACATTTATCCTCTCCAATGTTTTCAGGAAGGCCATGTGAGGTTCCTGAGTTTGAGAGGGTGGCCTGTAACATGCTACAAATTGCAGAGCAGTCTTGCCTATGGTTAATTGCACCTGGATGGTCTCCGATGCATCGTGCGTTACCACCAACCTTGAGGTGTGGGTGTCCTTTATGAATATGGACACCCTCCTTTCTTGGTGTTGTCCGGATTTTGGGGCGGAACACATGATATGAGGTGAAACCTGATAGTGCTGGGGTGCTCTCAGGAGCCTTGAACCAGGTTTCTGTCACAGCACAGACATCGATGTTCTCCATACTGAGAAGGGCCTTGTGCGTGCATCTTGAGATTGAGACTTCTGGCATTGAGCAGCATTACCCTTAGTTTTTTCCTTTTTGTGTTCTAGGGTGGTAGGTTTAGAATTTGAGCCTTGCCTAAAAAGGCACTATGGGGGTGGCAAGAGCCTTTGCCAATATCCGGAAGCCTAGGGGTGACAGGTGCAAGCCGTCCCTTGCGAAGCAGCGTGGCTTGTCCAGCATGTCATCCCAGGCAGACAGACATTGGATCCCCTTTGAATGACACCAGAATTTAAGCCAATTATTAAAGCTGATCATCTTATCACTGTATTGTGGCATCATTCTAGGTGAAGGTAGGATACTGCTCAAGGTCAGGGTCATACCTGCCTGGGCTACATAATCAGAGAGCTCCTCAATGTCTCTTTTCATGTAGTCCAAGGAGGTACATCTCAGGTCGTTGACACCAGCGTGGACAATGACTGAGTCGTACATGTACCTGCTGTTGAGAGACCTGAGTGCTTGCGTTATGTGGCGGATTCCAGCGCCCGACAGGCAGCTTACTGTGACCTTCTCCTTACTCAGTCTGGTGAGCAGGACGTCAGTGTGTCTGACTATGGAGTCACCTATGACAAGTATGTTTGGTGTTGTATTTGGCCTTAAGGGCAGTGACTGCTTTGCACACTGATTTTGTTGTTTATGTGTTGTTTGTGTGGTGTATTGAGTTTGCATTTGCTTGGGTGTCTGCTTTGGAGGCCTCTGCTGTTTAGGTAAATTTTTACTCAGAGCCGCCGAGTATGTCTTAGTGTGTTTATGTGTTTGATTCAGTGGTGTGGTCGAGTTATGTGAGACTGGTATTGTGGTGTGTGTAGTTGCCTTCTCCTCCTGCCTGGTCTTGCCAGTCCTGAGTTGAGAGAGCTCAGCCTCCAGTCTGGCTAAATAGCTGCATCTTTCACAAGTGTTAGTGTTATGTGGGAGGAGGAGAGGGTTGTCCGTGTACATGAGGCAATTGTAACATTGTCTCAGAATTCCCAGATTCACCAACTGGGCAGGAGAGGACGCCAGCATCTGACCCTTCGACATGCTAGAAAGAATTATGAGTTGGTATGAGACAGAAAAGTAGTGGGCTTAGCAGGGAAGTGGGCACTCCTGGGGGGTTTTGCTAGTGAGATTTGTATAATGTAGGAGTGCTTGACCTGCAAAGAGAATGCTTATAAGACAAGGGATATGCTTATAAGACAAGTGCTGAGCTTTTGAGAAGAAAAAGCTATTTGGAACAAGTGCTGCACTTTTTAGTGAAGGTGTAAACTGTTTAGGTTCCTAACAGAGCAGTTCTAAGGGAAAAATTGAAGAACAGACTTTCTGGAGCCAGAAAGAGTTTAACCTTGTTTAACGGCGCTGCCCGATGCTGCTCTAGTGGCAACTCCGGCTTCATCGCTAAAGCACGTTAAAGCGTGCTTGATAGCAGGGGCTGGAAAGAAGCAGGAATAGACCCAAAATGGACAATAAAACTACAGTTTCAAGTCAGTAACCACCTCTACTGGGGGCAGGAAAGCTGCTCAATGTTATTCACTGCCACTGATCACAGAGAGACCCTCCTTCAGCCCAAGCAAAATGGCCTCACAGAAACTTTCAAACAGTTCAGGAACAGCAAGCCTGTAACTGAACTTTTTTAACTCTCAGAAAAGTGGGAAAAATGCAAGATTTTTTTTTTTTTGTTTTTGACAGAGATAGCAGAGGTTCACAAGTAATATCAAGTTATAACAGTGCAGTAAATGACCCCACACAAGAGTGCTAGGTCAAGGACAGAAAATATGCAAGTTTTAAGAAAAAAACGATTTAAAATTAAGTGCAAACAGGAAATTCAGCAAACAGCTTTTGGTTGTGCTCTAAATACAGCTACTAATACAGAAATCAAGTTTAACAAGCCAGAAAATGCTCAAGCTAGGCAGCTATGCAGAAAAACTTAGCAAATAAACAGAGAAAAGATACTTAAAATCTCAAAAGTGGATCCCTTCTTCTCTCAGCGTTTTTTCCTCTTGGAGGGTGCTTCACCAACAGCCAACAAACCTGAAAAGACGCCCAAACCACGAGGCAACTAGGTTTTAAGAGAGGAAGATGAAGGAGTTTTGGAAATGACCCCTAGTGGCCAATGTTAGGAGAGACATTATAGGTTCATAGGTTCATAGGTTCATACTAGGCTATCTGCCCTAGGGCATTTATAAGCCTAGCCAGAGTGTGTATGGCTTTCGCCACCCATATTAAATTAATTTTGCTATGCCCTTTTTCAAGGTTAGTATACTGTGCCTCTGTCTAACAGTGACACAGAAGTGATACCCAGGGTAAACCTACGATCTCCCATCCACTCATCAAGATTCCTCTTGAAGAGAGTCAATGAGGGACTCTGCCTAACCTGGACTGGGATTTTATTCCAGAGTGAAGGGAGCCTCTGGGTTATGAATCTGTCCTTCCAGCATGTCCTATTTATTTCAGTGCTGAGGTTCAAGTCCTCGAGCATAGCTTGATGGGATTTGGATTTTCTGAGGTGCAGCATGTCCATTAATTCCGGGTTGGACATGGCTTTATACGTCAGGCACAGATCGCCTCTGAGCAGGCGGTATGCCACTGAGTAGAGCTGGAGTTTCTTTAACCGGGCAGCATACAACATCTGTTTGAGTCCCTTGATCCTCTTGGTGAGGTACTTTTGGGGTCTTTCCAGTTGCTGCAGGTGTCTGGTAAGGTACATCCCAAAAGGGGCATTGTACTCAATTATGGGCCTGATGAGGGATGAGTAAAGAGGCACGATGACCTCCTGATCTAGATGTGAATCCCTTCATGATTAGGTGGGCTATATAAAATGTTTTTCTAACCACTTTGGCCACGTGGTTGTCAAATGAGAGATTGCTATCAACTTGGGTCCCCAGGTCCCTAATTACTTCTTCTGTACTTAATGGATTACCACCTATGTGGTAATTTGTGGGCACTTTGTTTTGCCAAAGGGATGACTATACACTTTTGGCGTTTAGCTTGAGGCCATGGCTCTGGCACCAGTTGTCTGTTTCTATGAGGCCCTTTTGGAGGATGCTTGTGTCAGCTGGAGAGTCTATTATGGTGCCCAGTTTGCAGTCATCTGCGAACTTGGTCAGCCACAGTCCTTCCATGTTGCCCTGTACCTCCGAGAAATATATACCGAACAAGAGAGGTCCCAGGACTGAGCCTTGTGGGATGCCACTTGTAACTGGTTTGGAGTCTGACATGGCTCCAGCTATTCTAACCATGTGGGTTCTGTCCTTGAGCCAGTTTGCAACCCATCTAGTGACATAGGGGTTTATATTTAAGCTGGTGAGCTTATCTATAATGCCCGAGTGGGGTATTGTATCAAAGGCTTTTGCGAGGTCCAGGTAGGCTGTGTGGACCACCTTCCCCTTGTCAATGGCCTTGGTGACTGTTTCAAAGAAATCAACCAGGTTTAAAAGGCAGGATCTGCCCTTAACAAAGCCGAACTGGGTAGGATCTAGTGTCTGCAGGTCCCCAATATCTTTATTTATAAGGTCCATGATGATCCTTTCCATAGCTTTGCAGACCAAGCTAGTGAGACTTATGGGGCGATAGTTTCCAGGATCCGTTGAGGCACCACCTTTGTGGAGAGGGACCACTGTTGCTGTACGCCACTCTTTGGGTACATATCCTGTAGTAAGGCTGAGATTAAACAGTAGTTTTAGGTTTGGGTTTAGCTCTTCTTGGAGTTCATGTAGGACGCAGCCCGGGACACTGCCTTGTCCCATTGATGCTGTGTTTCTTGCTTTGGAGAGGGCAGCTCTTACCTGAGCATCTGAGATGTCAGGGGGGCAGCACTCTGCTGGGATAGATATTAACCCTTTTGGTGGGGAGGGGGGGAGAAGTTTGCACTGAACCTGTCAGCTAGGATGTTGGCAATGTCTGTGGGTTCGGTGTATTTTTTGTCATTTTGGACTAATTCTGAGCATATTTGGGAATTCCCACCCAGGTTCCTAACATAACTAAAGAAAGCCTTGTGATTATCCTTAGTGTCCTGTGCAATTTTTCTCTCGAAGCTGGCCTTAGACGATTTTATGAGTGCCCGTAGTTTTTTGCTAATACTGATCAGAGATGCCTTCCCTTTTTAGGATTTTGCTCTATCATGTAGTAGCTTCCTCCTTCTATTGTATAGTTTGTTTATGGTTGGGGTCCACCAGACAGGACATCTGCCTTTGGAGGATTGGGTCTTGGTTTTATTTGGGATTGCATGATCCATGCATTCCTGAAGGTGTTCATAGAATGCGTTTATAAAGGATTTTGCGGTCTGGGCCATATTATCCACAGGCCCGGGGGCTTTGAAGGATTCCACCTTGGTTTTGAGGAGTGTGAAATTTGCTTTAGAGAAGTTTTTCACTGTGGTTTTCTGGGCATGGGGTGGGGTCGGGATGTGAATATCCAGTGAGATTAGTTTATGGTCTGATCTTACCAGTGAGGGATACACTTCTGGTCTGGAGCATAGAGTCCCCATGTTGGTGATGATCAGGTCCAGTATGTTTTCCCCTCTTGTGGGAGTGGTAACAAGTTGTTCCATAGCATTTGAGTTTATAAATTCTAGGAACCTTTGGGCTAGGGTGTTGGAGCTAGAGTAATGCTCCCAGTCTATGGTTGGGTAGTTGAAGTCACCCAATATAATGGTGTTTGGAGAGAACTTCATATTTTCCAGTGTTCTCAGGAAGGCCGAGTGGGGTTTCTGGGTTTGGGAGGGTGGTCTGTAGCAGGCTATAAACTGGAAGGCAGTTTTACCCACTGTTAGTTGCACATGGATAGTCTCTGATGCTTCGTGCTGTGCCACCAACCTGGAGGTGTGGGTATCTTTGACGAATATTGATACTCCACCTCCTTTTGTGGTTCGGTCCAAGTTTTGGGGCCGAAAGCGTGGTATGAGGTATAACATGGTAGTGCTGGGGTGCTCTTGAGAGCCTTGAACCAGGTTTCTGTTACTGCACAGATATCGATGTTCTCCATGCTAAGGAGAGTTTTGAGTGCATGCATTTTGAGGTTTAGACTTCTGCCATTGAGTAGCATTACTCTTAGTTTTTTATCCCTTGTGATACCTATGGAGGGGGGTTTGTCTTTTGAGCCTTGCCTAAAAAAGGCACTATGGGGGTAGCAAGAGCCTTTGCCAATATCCGAAAGCCCAGGGGTGACAGGTGCAAGCCGTCCCTAGTGAAGCATCGTGGCTTGTCGAGCATGTCATCCCAGGCTGACAGGCATTGGATCCCCTTTGAATGACACCAAAACTTAAGCCAATTGCTGAAATTGATAATCTTGTCTTCATACTGTGGCATCATTCTTGGTGAGGGTAAGATGCTACTCAAGGTCAGGGTCATACCGGCCTGGGCTACATGCTCAGAGAGCTCCTCTATGTCTCTTTTCATGTAGACCAGGGAGGTACATCTCAGGTCATTCACACCAGCATGGACAATGACTGAGTCATATTTGTACTTGCCTTGGAGTGACCTGAGTGCTTGTGTTATGTGGCGGATCCTAGCGCCCGACAGGCAGCTCACCGTGACCTTCTCCTTGTTCAGCCTGGTGAGTGGGACATGAGTGTGCCTGATGATAGAGTCACCTATTACAAGTGTATGAGGTGTGTTGTTTAGCCTTAAGGGCTGTAACTGTTCGGCACACTGGCTTTGTGAGCTATGTGTTGCACGTGTTTTGTTTTGGGGTAGCGGTTGCTTGGGTGTCTGCTTTGGAAGTCTCTGCTGCTTAGGCAGATTTTTATTTAGAGCCTCCAAGTATGTTTTTGTGTGTTTATGTGTTTGGTTTGCTGTCGTGGTAGGTCTATGTGAGACTGGAATTGTAGTGAGTGTGGTTTCCTTCTCCTCCTGACCGGTTATGCTAGTACTGAGTTGAGAGAGCTTAGCCTCCAGTTTGGCTATATGGTTGCATCTCTCACATGTGTTGGAATTTGTTGGGAGGAGGAGAGGGTTGTCTGTGTACATGAGGCAGTTGTAACATTGCCTCAAGATTCCCAGATTCACCAGCTGGACTGGAGAGGAGATTGACAACTGACCTTTGGACATGCTAGAATAGTATTGGGAATTTCTTTATAATTGAAAACAATGGCCAATGGGGAGCAAGGTACTCCAGGGGAGTTTGTGAGGGTGTAGTACCTTTTAATATTTTAGTGCTGACTTATATAATTGCTTTAGTGAGCAAGTGCCAGGTAACTTAAATGCAAAAATGACAAACAGTAACTTTCTTTCAAGTGAAACAAGGAAATAAGTACAGTAAGCAATGCAGATATCACTAGGGATCCACAGAAGCACTGAAAAGCCGCGTTTTAGGTAGAATTAGCTTTTCAGGGAAATAACAAGCATACAAACAAAACTAGATTCAGCAGGCCTGGATCTAGTCTATGCTACAGCAAACAAGGCGTACCAATTAAAGTAAGAAATAGTTCAAATATGCAGGCACTATAAGCCTTTAACCAAAAATTCCCAGCTCAGAAGGGCAGAGTCCAGCCTCTTCTCCCACAAGAGTGCAGACCATGAACCTTCTTAATGTAAAATAACTGGCCTGAAGCCCTGGTGCTTAAACCAGAGCTAATACACTTTTAGAATAACAGACACTGAGCCCTCAATCAGCATTTCCCAACTTAGAAGGATGTAAGCTACCTGTCCTGCCACCACAGTGCAGCCCACAGACCTTCCTAATGTAAAACAACTGGTCTAAAGCCCAACTGCTTAAACTAAAAGGCTTAGAATAAGTTACACCAAGCAGTAATAAATACAATTGAGTACTTTTAAGATGATGCAAAAGCAAAATAAAGTAGGAAAAAACACAAATACAGTAAAAGCAGATAACATTTTTTTTTTTTTTTTTTTAGTGGAAAGAGAGAAAGGAAAGAGAGAATGGAGTAGCTGAAACTAAGCTGATTGGCCTTCTCAAATGTTCTCCCTGTACTGGGTAGAATGAGGTAATGACACTAGACTGGGAGGAGGGTCCCAGATCAAATTTACACTAGGGGTGGGCAACTGCAAAGCCACCAACTATAAAAACACTATACCAGCAGGGAGGGACAGTGGGAAACAAACTACAGAAATGTTTCACAGCTGAAAAGCAGCAGTGAGCCTTTAAATGAAAGTTTTAAACAGCTAAAGGAGCCTCTAGAAAAAGAGTTTACTGTAACCAGTTATCAGAAACAAACAACCCAACAGATGCTTAATAAAGGTGGACAATTTCCAGTTAATACCTCACACACAGTGAAACTAGCTAGAAAAATACACAGTACACAAAGTGCTATAAATAACAAAGAAATAAAGAACAAAATAAACATAAAACAGGATACTTAATGTTATATATTATAGCTCCGAGTTTCCTCAGTGTCCTTCCTTCGATCAGTTCACTGTGAAATGGCAGAGCAGTCACAACTGAACTTCTTAGGTAACAGAAAGTTGAAACCTGAGACAGCTTTTAAGAAAGAAATCTCAAAAGAACCAATGAGGTGCTTAGTCTAAGCTGTAGTCCAGGTGACCTCAGTCAGCCAATGATCTCAAACAATTCTCTCTCACAGAAATGCCTGATGGCTTTGGCCAAACCAATGTCTCTGAATATGTGCTCAGACACACAGCCTCCACAAACACTAGGCCCAAATACAAGCCTGAATATAGAAATGCTACAAATATCCCCACTACTTAGAACAAACAGCAGAAATGTTTCACAGCTGAAAAACAGCAGTGAGCCTTTAAATGAAAGTTTTAAACAGCTAAAGGAGCCTCTAGAAAAAAAGAGTTTACTGTAACCAGTTATCAGAAACAAACAACCCAACAGATGCTTAATAAAGGTGGACAATTTCCAGTTAATACCTCACACACAGTGAAACTAGCTAGAAAAATACACAGTACACAAAGTACATTAGGATCTTGTAAGCAGTGAAGGAGTGAGATGCAACAGAAGAAGAAAATTAAACCAGTGTGGAAGAAGAGGAAGAGCTGAGCATTAGGCTGGATTTATGCAGGAGCAGAGACATGTATTTTTGAGATTATTTTTTTAAAGAGGCTTTAAAGCATGTTAGGCAGGCATAGACCTGGTAGCAAGAGGTAGTGAATTTCATAGTTTAGAGACAGAATATGAATACAGATAGTGACCTGTTTTTTTGTAGGTTTTGAGATAGCCAAGAGATTCTTATCTTCAGATCGTAGAGATCTGTTCGGTGTATAAGGTGTGACTAAGTTGGCTAGTGCAGGGCAGGCAGTAGGCTTAAAAATAAGGTTGTGCAAAGTGGATAGCTGAATAAAAGCAGGTTGATTGGGAAGTTCAAGTTTAGTTCTAGTAGTGCTTTACAGTGGTTTGTGCAAAATTTAGAGTTTGTGGCAAACTTTGCAACTTTGTTGTAGCACTGTTCCATCTTGCTTAGGGTAGAAGTTTGTAAGTTAGTTAGAATAGGGGCACCGTAAAGAAGGGAGGAAAAGTAAAAAGGTTTCCTCCAGGGAAACTTTGGTTGCTGTAGTTAAGAAATGTTTGTTTCTATATAAGAGTCCCAGTTTTTGATTAGTTTTCTTTATATTTTGCTATATATGGTGGTCAAAGGAAAGTTTATTGTCAATGATTACTCCTAGATGTTTGGTTTCCTGCACTATTTCTATGACAGTGTTGTCAGATGCCAAGATGTTGAAATGATTGGTGGCAGGGGATGTGTTTTTGGGGTGGAAGAGTACTAATATAGTCTTCTTTGGATTAAGAAAGAGTTGGGCATTTTTTAGCCAAGATTTGACTGCAGTAAAGGACTGTTGAGTTTTTTAAAGCTGTCTGATAGTGACTGAGTGGTACAGATATGGTGGAATCATCAGGATTTTGAATGAGTGTTCCAGGGTGGGAGGAAGTGTGAAGGTTGTCAATAAAAATGTTAAGGAGTAGGGGTCCGAGGATGGAGCCTTGAGAAACTCCAGTAGGGTTGTGGAGAAAGGGTGAGAGTTCATTAGACCATTTCACTGCTTGTTTATGATCTTTGAGGTAGTTCTAAAACCATTTTACTGTATTATGTAAGAAGCCTAAGTTAGACAGTGTGTTTCGAAGTAGGGAGTGAGAGACTGTGTCAAAGGCCTTAGAGAGGCTAAGGAATACTGAGGCTGTATAGTATCCTGTATGTCCGGCCTTGTTCACAGAGTCTGTCCTGGATAATAGGGCTGTAGATGTTCTGTGGCTGGGTTGGAAACCATGCTGGGTTTGGGTTAAAAGACTGTTTTGCAATAGGTACTGCATTATCTGCTGATGGATACCACTTTCAAGAATTTTACATATGGATGACAAGATGGATATAGGATGGAAAATGGTTAGTTCAGTAGAGTTGCCTCCTGTGTGGATGGGGGTGATGTGAGATTGTTTCCATATGGTTGGCACTTATTCAGATAAAGACCTATTAATAAGGACACTGACTGGGTAGGTGATTGAGCTGACAACCAGTTTGAGGTAGTGTGGTGGAGGATTATCAGCTGAGATGGAACAAGGTTTTAGTTTTTGTAGCAGTTTCTTTATGATGTTTGTGGGTATGGGCTGACATGAGAATGGGTTTTTTATGACATTTTGTTGAGTAGATGGGTTATGAATGATAGGGTTAGAGGTAGTAGATGGTATAGGATTGGTGCCTAAATAGGATGAAGGGTGTGGGGGGATCCAGTTTTAGGGGTGTTAGTTAGGGTCTACTTTTACTGAAATAACACTTGTTTGAATGGCAAACAGCCGAATCCACTTCAGTGAACTTCCATTTAACCGAAAGCATGGACTACTGAACTTCATTCCCTGGGAAATGAATCACTTGGCCACCAGGGAAAAAAAGCAAAGGAAACAAATTAAACCCATCTCCCCAACTAAATATAGCAACTCTAAGATCGCACTACACTGGGGAAAAGGGCAAAGTTCACCCTAGTGGCCAAGTGGTGTGTTTCCCAGGAAAAGGAGTTCAGTAGTCCATGCTTTCGGCTGAATGGAAGTTCGATGAAGTGGAGTTGGCTGTTTGCGATTCAAACAAGTGTTATTTCAGTGAGTAAAAGTAGACGCATTAGTTAGTAGGTCTGATACTGATTTTATGAAATGCTTGTTAAAGTTTTCGGCTATTTGTGATAGAGGGGTATCAGGTAATGGGGTGGGATCTCTATTTTTCCCAAGATAAAGTAGATTAGATATGGAGCCCAAAGAGTTTTTGGGGTTCGTTTTATGCTGGAGTTGAAACTGGAAATACTATAATTTCTTATCTGTGTTGATCAGTTTTGTCACTTTGTTATGTAGTGTTTTGAAGATGACATGATTTTGTTCATTTTTCTTTAGCTTCCATGTTTTCCAGGCTAGGTCCCTTTGCTTCACTAGCTGTTTGCATCCCTTAGAGAGCCATGGCACTGAGTTCTTTTTTATTCTTTTCCTACAAATAGGGGATAGGGTATTAAGTATGTGAAGGAAGGTGTTATTAAAGTAGAGTACGACATCATTAAGAGGTAGTAGTTTAAGGGGTGTCCAGTCTATTTCATGTAGGAGATTGCTGAATGCATGCTGACAGCAATTAGTTAAATTCCTAACTAATTTTACAGTGTGTGCTCTTAGTTGTTGGTAGTTTTTTCTAATGGCATAAGCTGGCAGATGATCACTCAGGGAAATAGACAGTGTACCTGAAGAGGGATAATTGGTGAGGTGGGATACTAGGATCCAGTCTAGGGTGGATTAGCAGGTAAGATCTTAGCTGTATCTTGTTGGACTACTGACTTCAAAAAAGCCTTTTTAATCATAACTTACTATTTGACAAATTAACTGAAATAGGTATTAATGATAATGCAAATCCTTGTTTGGAGACTTCCTCACCAATAGATCCTCCAAGGAGAAAGTAGGCACCACCACCTCTGAAACAGCTCTAGTTATGAAAGGAATCCACCAGGGTTCTACTTTAGACTCTGCTCTTTTCCATATTTGTCAACAAACTCCCATCTGATCATCCTCAGATATCTTTTTTACACAGATGACATGGTCATCTGCAGGTCAAACAAATCTCACTCTTATAAAAGCTCATGACCTCAAAACCCTCAACCAGTGGTTAATAGGGCAGAAATTTATACTCAGCCCCTCAAAAATAAAAGCAATGCTATTTCGAACCAACCAAAAAATAGGCAAAGCACACAGTTCCTTAATATTAAAGATGTTAATCGTAGAAACTATCACATTTTTTCAAATAACTTGGCATTTGGCTAGTCCCATCTCTTAACTTTCAACTATACATTCAAAACACATGGAAAAAGATCAACACACTGCGTTTATAGGCAAACACGCTATTACCTCTTCTGTCCAAGCCAGCCAAAGCTGCCATAGACAAAGGCAGATTTTTATCTCCACTCGGATATGGACTACTCATTATAGCTGCAGCCTCAGAGAAAAATGCCATCACCTTACAACCATCTCCAATAAAATCTGACGGTTCATTAATAACTCCCCAGTAATGAACACCATTGCTTAACCCTCACCAAAGGTAAATGGATCCGAGTACATTTTTATAGTCAACCTATTACTAGGATCACTAATTCACAAAGTGCTTCCTCCTGAGACATCATCTCCTCCCACTCATATACATTTCACCCAACCCCCACGTATAATCTCAGGGGTATCTCTCAATCTCAATCTACCCTACTAACCCCAAAAAGTAAACTCTGTTGCACTGACCATGCATTCTCCATCCTAGGACCGAAACTATGGGACTTCATTCCTTTCCCAATCTGAGACACCCAAATGTACTCTGACATCAGACAACAGCTCAAGGAACACCTCTTCACCCAAGTAAAGTGCAGTTGCACTCACTCAGGTCATGATATATGAATCCTGCAGCTCTCTCCCGCACTCCTTTATCCTATTTCATCCTTTCTTATCTCATCTTGTCATCCTCTTACTTGCTGCCTGCCTCTCATTCATCTTACTTCCCTCCTTGCATCTCTTACACTTCCTCTCCTTTCTACTCCTCTCCTCTCTGGATGCCTCACACTTTTCCTCTGCCTTCTCCCCTGGTATCCTTTCTTGCAGCTATTCTCACTTGTATCTTCTAATGCCTTCCTACCTCTCTATATAATGAGATGCTGCTATTCCTGTAGCATAAGCCATCTCAGTCATTATGGCAACATCTTAGCCATAAGCTCTGCTAAGCATAATTACATTTTTCCATACATGTTATGACAGTGTTAACTGCTTCTTGAACTAAATATTATAGCATATTCTTGCATTTGTAAATATGTAGATGTATTTGTCTTTAGAACATCATTGTATCTGTAAATATGTTTTGTTCATTTCTTATGTGTTCTTATCCACCATGGCTGTGCCTGCAAATGGTCAATTGAGATCAATGCACTACCATGGTAAACAATATAAAGAAAATAAAAAATATATATTTTTTATTAATTTGTTTATCTTTTGTTGACCAGGTTAGTTCTGCTAGACTTTTAGCTGTTTTCAGGGGAGACCCAACATGGTATTTATACTTCTAGATGAAATTTGGCCAGGACATTAGAGAACTTCCTCTACTCTTTTTGATAGCTGCTGTGGAACTTTACCATATCTGAGCTGCCACCATCTCGAGCAGATGTGACCTTGGTTTAGCATCTCATCCAAAGGAAGATAAACTCAGGTGGTCAACATCCCCCCTTATGCTGCACTGCAGTGTCAGAAATCCATATATTTGGTGTGGGAAAAATACCCAAAGCTTTTACACCAAAGTGCCTGTAATACCTGTGACATAGCGGCAGACAGGCTGCTCCTACATGATATTGTCAGGAGACCAAACGTTTCCTTATAACCTACAGTAGAGACACTGATAGTACACTAATTCTTGGTCTTAGACTGAATGTGGGATCCAGGCTAGTCAAGACTGCTCAAGTGCTTGTTGGGAATGTCTTAGGTGGATAGTTGCAAATACCAGTCAAGCAGGACATTAGTAGAACATCAAAGTGGTGTACTTAGACTTGACCATTTGCATTAATGTCACCCATGAACATCAGGGCTACAATTGTGAACTCCTGCACCATAAGTTACAACTGCCATATAACTGTGGCGATGTACCAGGTGAACTGTGTGACATGCCATTGTAAATGGCTATTATTTAGCACCTCTGCACAGTGTAATTATACATATCATACTAGACTTCCATCACCCAAAAACATCACGCCAGCATCCAAAAGCTGCACAACTTCTGAGGTTTGCATACATGATAATCAGGAGAGGTACATTATTGCCTGTTACAGCCCTGAGGGTTAATTATTTCATAGTGAGGGTATTGCCCAAAGTATCAGCCAGGGAGTGTGCAAAGTGATGATCCAGGCAAAGATGGAAACTAATTAGACCATGTCAGAGTTGCTCAGTGTGTTGCATGACCCAGGGACAGCGGACCTGCCATGGATGCATCCTGCACAAACAGGTATCTATTTGCTCATAGGTTATCTATAGTCCTGGCATGCAGCTCTCTGCCAGATGCATGATATTGGGGTCACACATATACCAGCTTACCCAGTGGTGAGTTATCTGTTTGCTTCCACAGGTTCCACTAGGAGAGGATCCAGAAGTTTTGTACTGTCTGTAATCAGCACATCTGTAGATGATGACAGTAATGGCACTGTGCATGATCTAAGGGCAAAACAGCACCATCAGCAATGCTAACATTGGAGGGAATTAAGGGATTGTGGAGACACAGTATATACCATGTGCATCACCCATGTTTAGTGAAGGATGGCCTGCCCATGTGAGTCCTATCCATGATACACAGGCAACAGAAATACAGCCATCATCCAAGAGATACATGACAACTGAGATATGCATACACGGAAAGGGAGTGAGGCACAATATTACCCGTTAGTGCCCTGATGCATAATTATTCCATGATATGAATACTATCCAATGTATCAACCAGGGGATGTGCAAGGTTGTGATCCAGGCAGAGATGGAAGCTAATTAGACCATGTCAGATTTGCTCAGTGTGCTGTATGATGTGACTGAAGATGTCCATGGCCTCTGTGAATACTTCCAACTATTGCAGACAGTTTGACTAATGACAAACTATATGGCAGCCATTAATGAGTCCTTGCAGGTGTTTGCAAATCTCAGGCATAACTGAGGTAAGGGACAGATGCATACTGCAGGTATGTGTGGCCACTTTGAACAGATGTCTGACTCCAACATGACCTCCACCCCTAACCATGGCCTGTCATGCTGACATGAACAATATACATCTGACTCTACTGTCACCTTCAGCATTCCTAGCCAGGGATACTCAAGTGGACATGGACAACATTCATCTGTCTTCAACATTACTTCCATTTCTAGTGAAAATCCTAGCATGCCTCCAGTTGGATGCTCAAAGGTCCCTGTGGCAAGAATGATTAATCCAACATATACCCTCATGCTCACTGGGATAGGTAGTTTCACATGAAGATGGCACCGGTCTACTAGTTCCTGCTTGATACCTCTGTCCATGTAATAGAGGCCATCCATGTCTTGGTCATAGATGTGATGGAAAGTTAGCCAGTCATGGAACCTTCTGCAATACAGAGAGAGATGTTTCATGCAGCACTACAAGTACTAGCTTCCAAAATGACTACTAACACATGCAGACTATCTCAAATAGATGCTGCTTTAACATCTTAACATGAGTGATATACCTGTTCAGTGACAAATGATGGTATACAGATAAAATGATCAAGCGGTTTATCATGCAAATTTTATATGTTTCTGAATTGTACTGCCATATTTGATTTTATCATTTGTAAATACAGCCCTTCTCATTAATATGTTGACACTAATATGCATGCAATTATGCATTCATTTGCATGTGATACATACTAAGACATTTTTAGTGTTAGCAATATCATGTTATGTGTGTGTTGCAGAATTGTTCCCTCCCTGTGCATTGCTGCACACTAAAGCCATGGACTGAAAGTAACCATAAAGACTTGAAGCCATGTAACTGAAAATCTCAATGTCCTTAAGGGGTCATTTGTGTATATCTCATGGGTCTCCATTACTGGAGGCTTAGGTTATCACACAGTGAAAACTTAAGCTTCGCTGTTTATTTTACTTGCAGTTTATATCTATATATCTATATGTATCTCTCTCTCTCTTTATATATATATATATATATATATATATATATATATATACACAGACACACACACACACACACACACACACATATACATGTACATACTGTATATATTTGTGTGAGTGTGTGTGTGTGTGTGTGTGTGTGTGTGTGTGTGTGTGTGTGTGTGTGTGTGTGTGTGTGTGTGTGTGTGTGTGTGTGTGTGTGTGCGCGCGTGCATGTGTGTGTTTATGCACGCACGCGTCCTGGTACATGAAGCAAAGCATATCAATTCTCATGTGCAAAACTGGCCTCAACATGAGTTTTGAAGGGCCATGTTATATTAGATTCACAATTTTCTGCAATATGATGAAATGGCAAATTATATATTTTCATTTGATGTAGCCCACTGACAGGCAAGGAGTGACCATATCTATCTAGACAGATAGATCGATATATGGTACACAGACTGCGATTCTTGCACATACTGGTAAAATGGCTTACTAGACAGCTATTGCACACATCTGTAACTCATCAGCCTTGTGGTTTTAGTAATTAATTATTCAACACAATAGTTTATTTTTCAAACCATTTGGCAGATTTAGATGTGACACAGATATAAAACTCAATCAGTTTCTGAATTCTGATAGAAAGAAAGTTCACAGAGATTTTCTTATAGAAGGATTTAAGATCTTGCTGCAAAATGTTATCAGTATTTTATGTGAACTCTCCTGCAAGATGAGCATAGGGACTGACTGCAGTAGTACATCCCTGAATGTGTGGTTAAATTTTACATGATAATGGTAAGAGTTGCCATAGAAATGCCTGCTGAAAAATAAGAAATAAAAAGCAAATCTAAGTAATTGATTATATTTGACAGTCCTCACCCTGATACACATGCAGCAGACAAGAGGATCAGGAGAATACATATTATCACTTTCTCTGAATTCTGAAAATGAGCACTAGGTAACAGATTTCAGAGTCTGCTGTAATATATGTTTTTTATTTCTGTGATATTATTGTCAGATAGGTCTACAGGAATTTGTGCAGCCAAAAATAACCCAGTTAGCAATGCATCCTTTACAGTACAGCCATTAGCTAAAGCAAAGGACTCGGTGGCTGTCATTTACATTTGTTCTGGCCTTTTCTGTACTCACTTTGCCACCTCACCTTCCTTTGCTGATGTGCAAGAAAAAAAGCATCCTGACCCGCTGTACCTCTTCCAGCAATATAGGCGCATTAACTTGTCCATGAGGGTCCCAGATGTTCTGGACACACACATAAGGCATACATACACATGTATATATATATATATATATATATATATATATATATATATATATATATATATATATAATATCTTCTACTGTGGCTTTAGGAATGAGTTTCAGGATGAACAGTGAAGCCATGGGTCTGTAATCCTGTAGTATGAGATACAGAAGAATATATTTGATTTATTCTACATACCATGCACCCACATGTGCCATTTATCTATATTCCCTTGATTTTTAAGTTTAAGCTTCTGTTTCCCTGTGATTTCATTGTTCTATAAGAATAATGTCAGCTGTCTGTTAAACAGGGCTTTATGTAGCTTCCATGGGTTTTATAAATGGAGTGTCTTACAGGTGTTTTTTTCATTTGTTCTAATGTCCTAATGCATGTTTTAATCCTTTTGTCAGCTCATCTTTTTGTGTTACTTATTCTAGTAATATCACAAGGATTATGACTCCATTAGTTAGTTTTATAGTTTTGTAATTTTGTCTGTTTCAATATTATTGTAGCCAGAATCAGATAAGTATTGCTGGAAGTGTAATTTTCAGACTGTATAATTATGGTGCATATCTTATTTAATTTTTATTTTTTAATTTTGTTTTTTTTCCCATTTTAATGTTTTAATGATTTGTATTTATATGGGCTTATTCCTCTGGCCAGTGCTGTTTAACAGAGTTTGTGTGTGTATATTTTCTCAGTGCTGTGTGTGTAGTTATATTTTGAATAGAATGTCCTTAGCAAATGATGTGGGTAAAAACAGGGATATATTTTTGATGATGGATATATAGTGGCGATAAATTCTTTATGGTGTAGATAAAATGGGATAAGCAATCTGGATATACGCAGCATATAGAGTAAGCATTACTATCCTACCCTTGTTTGGTATCGATTGTTACAATAAGGATAAATATCCCCCAGGAACATTATAGCTTTTGAGCTTTTGTTTTCCTCTACAAGGGTTGCACAATTGTGTGTGTATTAGCCACATTAACATTGCCATTAATCATGAAATTCTAATGTTAAGTACTTAATATTTTTGCTGCTGGGCACTTGGCTGCTATATTACTTCAGATGATATCCAAATGATCTGTTTAGTCATACTGTTTCAAAACTGGATGTAATGAAAGTGCAAGCTACCAAAACTAAATTCTCAAATTTGAACTCACCAAACAAGGATGACAGACCTAAAAGATCCAAAATAATGGGCAAAGAAAGAAGAACAAGGATCATATTTATCAAAATCAGAGCATAACATTTCTACTATGAAAGTGAAGGAACCCCTTAATCCAGTGACCTTAGTCATGCAGAAAATGGCTGCACAATTTGTGTAACTGGACGACGCAGTGGTGCAGCAGTTAGTCTTGTCGCCTCACACCAAGAGGTTCTCCAGTTTGATACTTGGCTGGGGTGTCTTCTGTGCAGAGTCTGTATGTCTTCTTTGTGTTTGCATGGATTTCCTCTGGGTGTTCTGGTTTCCTCCTGTATTCCAAAGAAGTTTCTGGAGTACTTCTCCCCGGACCTCTACTGAAAATGGGGTCTGTCCCAATCGGACTTTCCCGGTAAACAAATGTTAAATAAATAAACAAAAACTAAACTCTGCAGTGAACATCTTAATCAAAACACCAGATGAATCAGATTAAATGATTTTTCATGCAGAAAACATACTTATTGAGGCTGAATAAAAAACTTTACAATACCAAAAAGACATCCTTATGATCAAGGAGAAACATGTGGAATTAAAAGTGATAAGAAGAATATCTGATCTTTCTGATGGTTCTAACCTAAATGAAGTAATTTGGGACAGTCTTCTTTCCTACAGCATTTCAAAATGACAGATAAACTGATTATTGCACAAGCTCACAGAACTCTTGGAACTGCTCCAATCTCATACATGCCAAGGCAGATCTATAGCAAGCTGCTTAAATAATTCACACCTAGTAACTCTGGAATTGACAACTCCAGCAGCCTGCAGTCTGCACACCCTCATAGATTCCTGAAACAGAGCAAGTTAAACGATGTAAGACAAACATAAATATCTTGTAACCACTTAATAGTATTAAAATGTGCAACAAAAAAGTAATCTTTAGCATTGCAAAAGTCATGGCATTCATAGTCTTAAAGTCAACAATGTTATATATTATAATGCAGAAAAATTCCTAGACACACTCACACAGACACACACACACACACACACACACACACACACACACACACACACACACACACACACACACACACACACACACACACACACACACACACATATGGTTTCACTTTCAAAGCTGGAAATGCTGAAATTGTTCAATTTCAGTATCTCAAGATGAAAATATCGAAAGTGAAAATCACGAACCATGGAAAATATCCCAGGGCAAGTAAACACCTGCCCATCGTGGGAGATATGCCCTTCACCCCACTGTAGTGCGATCCTGGAGTTGGTATATAGTTGGGGGTGTGGGGCTTGTATCCCTCTACCTAGGTGGGTTTACGATGGTACAGTATGTAGTTTGTAGTTTTGGGAAAGTGTTTACTTGCCCTGGGATAATTTCCGTGGTTCATGATTTTCACTTTCGATATTTCCATCTTGAGATATTGAAATTTGACAATTTCAGTATTTTGAGATTTGAAAGTGAATATATATATATATATATATATATATATATATATATATATATATAGTTGCCCTTTATAATCTCAAAATACTGAAATCATGAATTTCAGTATCCCGAGACAATAAAGACGAATTTTTAAAATAGCGAAAGTGCATAATCGTAAATTAGAATATCTCAAATTCCCGGTTAGGGCTTTACACTTTGTTATGTCCAGTGTTTTATGTGGATGGTGTACAGTGTTGTGTGTGGATTTAGGTGTGATTTAAGGTAAGTGAGTGTTTTGTAAGGATTTTGGGTGGGAGTTTGAATGTATGTCAGCGTGTTTGTAAGTTGTATGTGAGGGTTAGGGTAGGCAGGTGAAAGTATGTGTATTAAGTGTTGGATGTGTTGGTGTTTGTATATGTGTGATGTGTGTGTCTGTGTGCGAGGGACTGTGGAATGTCTGGGTGTGATTTTGCTGTCTTTTCCTGTTTGTGCGAACTCGGAGTTAGTATATATAAGTAGGGGGGTGTGGGGGGCTTGCCCCCCACATGGGGTGTGCAGGGGGGCTTGCTCCCCTGCTTATATGTAGTGTAGGTGTATTGATTTGTGTTGTGTTTGTGTATATAGTGCGGGTAGGACAGTGTATGTGTTGTGTTGTGTGTGGTGTGTATATGTTCGCGATTTTGTATTTCGCAGTTTTGGGGTTTCGGGATTTTGAACGTTCGCCTTTATTGTTTCGAGATACAGAAATATGAGATTTCAGTATTTTGAGATTATAATGGGGAACCATATATATATATATATATATATATATATATATATATATATATATATATAAAGAGAGAGAGATTGTATTCGTCTTCATATAACTTTGTATCTTGGAATCTATACAATCTTAAAAAAAAAACTTAGCAAGGCATAACTTGAGTTGTTATGTCTGATCTTTCTTTGGAAGACAAACTCAGTCCATATTGCCACTTGCTAATTATGTAAGGTATTACATTTCAAATGATTTTGTGTGGTTAGCATTTGTTTTGACTAGTCAGAAATACTAAGATACTATGTCCAATAAATTCAGGCAGTTTTCCTATCTTCAGTTACAAACATAGTTAACAGTATATCTACTTGCATATGTTTTGTGTATATTTGTGTTATTGGGAGTCTCCTTCCCTGTGCAGTGTGTTGCTGCTTACAGTTAGTTTGATGGTGCATATACTGTAAAATTGTATTTCACATATTAACTTCTGCCAGTGTCAGCGTTCTTGCAAAATAACTTTTTAAGTTACTTTTACTACAATGGCATATAGTTATGACGTTTTAAACTGTCTGGTTAATAGTTTTAGTTGTCCAGTCAGGGGAGGGTTGTACCTACATACCAGTTTCAATTGTTCCAGGTTAGAAAATATATTGTTTTAGTGTGATTGCTTATGAAAATAATACTATTATCATCATGTTCCCTTCTTTTAATTGCTGCTCTGAAATAATCTGTACTTCTCTGACCCTCATACCTATCAAGTCAACCGGGGAACATCAAAAATCTGGACAAAGGCCCATAAAGAGTAGGTACAACTGGTCAAAAATTGGGAAGCTGATTAATGCAAAATTTGTCTACATAATTATGTAACCCCACTCACTCCAGTGGAATTGTGGGATACCATCAACATGTATTCTCTACACAGTAAGTTATGAGCAACTAATTTCTGACATGACTGTCTATATTATTCACTGAGTCTTCAGCCTCTAACTAACTGTGCAAGCCTCTCACGAATACAGCATACCTGAAAGGATTCTCTCAGTTCTGCATATGTAGTGGGTATTGACAAAATCCCACTGGGCGACTGGAAATTAAAACAAAAGCAACAGTAAGTGTTATCAGATGGTAAATGAAAAGAAATAGTGCAAAGGTTGCATGTTGCTTACTTTGACAGAATGAGTCAATCACTGAGGGAGTGCTACCTACACACATGAAGCAAAAGAAGCAAGGAAGATGCATTTGTTCTGGGCCTAACCACAACCAGATGCAAACACCCCAGTGCAGTCTGCTGACAACTGCTTCAGTCACAGTCATATGTGAATCTCAGCTGTCACTAAATTAAATAAATAAAGACATGAAAAGACATAGTTCAGTCCAATTCTTCCTCAAGGAAAAGCTCCTGCCCTTAAGCATATCCATAAAAATAACTTCCATCCCTGCATTTTCAAATCCATCTCCAAGACACTCCAAACAGAGGTTATTTTTTCTAATTTGCAGGCTTTTATCCTCTTAAGCAGGATATTTCTTCATTCATAGGTCTCTTGCTTATTGCAATCATGTCTACACTGAGAAAGTTCCATGTGAATATGTCAAATTCCACACATTTGTCAAAAAAAAAATAAATCATGCTATGCAGTTGTCTGCAAATGTGGAAAAACTAGACTGATCTTTACTTACCACCTCTGTACAGCTTAAAAAAGACATGACTCAAAACAGTGCAACACTCAAGTTTACTTAATGCAGCAGAAGCAAAGGTGCATCAAAGTTTTAACCACTCTCAAGTGTTAAATTGTGAGTTGTCTTGTGGTACTACTCACATATGCCTCTGGAGAAAAGTCTGCAGTACATCTAACCAACCTTGGAGCAGACAACAACGTTGGAAGACCTGGCCCACTTCACCCTCCAGTTCAGCAAAAATATCACTCATGTTTGTGACAGATCAGCAAGCTGTTGCAATACAGATCCCAGTGAGTGCGCGCTTACTTCTTCTAAAGTGCCAAACAGCTTTACTGTTGCCACTTTCCTCATAATCCTGGTACAATAATAGCTACCAGCATCTTTCTCTAACCTGAATACAGTTCTGGGCTCCACACTGTCCTCAAAGGAAAAGGCATGTTTAACTCCCAACTTCCCAAATGAATTCAGTCTTAAAAATGTTTAAATCCAGGTGATTCAAATTATTCCTTCAGTACCACCACACTAGGAACTTCCTGAGTCTCCGATGGGCTCAGTGAAGGTAGGTCCTACCATGTTACAGGACTGATGTTATGTGCTTTAAAGTAAAACCTAGGAACAAGCAACAGAATAAGAAAATGTTATTTATTTATGTATTTATTTATTTATTTTACATTTGTTTACCTGGATAGTATGACTGGACAAAAAGTCCATTTTCAGCAGAGGCCAGGGGAGAAAAGCTGCATACAATACAGCAGACAAGTAAAAAAACACAAAAATAAGGCTTATAAAAGAAGAAAAACATTATGAAAACTACTACTACCTGAGTATTGTCCAGAAATAACAACATTAAAGCAAGTACCATCAGCCCCCATAAAGATCACCTGCGCCAGTTGGCAATTAGAACTGAGCAGGACTTATTCAAACTACGATGAGTACGAGGAAGAAAGAAGGGAAAGAAGTACACAGGATCAGATTCAGAGAAAAAGCATGGAGTATACTACATCCGTGAACAAAGTATATTGGAGCTATGTTTCAGGTAATCCTTGATGCAAATTAAGGAGTGGAATTTCAGGTTCAATGACCTGGAGTACTTGAGTAGCAAGGTAAAATACAGGGTAGTGTCCTACCTCTCAGCTCTCTCTTTTTTTGCTTCATTTGTGCCCTGTCACCTATATTTTTGTTCATAGGTTCATAGGTGCATACTAGACTACTGGCGCTGGAGCCTTTACAAGCCTAGTCCATAGGATTACCCTGGCATTGTGCCATCCGACCTTAGTTCTCAGTGCCTCTGTTGAGCAGAGGCACTGGAGTGATCCCTGGGGTGAATTTTCTATTTCACATCCACTCATCAAGATTTCTCTTTAAGAGGGCTACTGAGGTACTCTGCTTGACATGTATGGGAAGTCTCTTCTGTAGCATGGACAGTCTATGGGTTATGAACCTGTCCCTCCAGCATGTTCTGTTGATTGTGGTAATGGTGGGGAGGTCTCTGGAGTGTGTGGTGCAGAGAAATTGGGATTTCTTTAGATGTAGCATTTCTAACAGACCTGGGTCAAACATGGCTTTGTAAGTCAAGTAGAGATCGCCTCTAAGTAAACGATATGGGACAGAGAATAGTTGTATTTTTTTGAGTCTGTCCATATAGGACAAGTGTTTAAGGCCTAGGATTCTCTTTGTGAGGTACTTTTGTGGCCTCTCCAGTTGTTGCAGGTGTCTAGTGAAGTACATGCCACATGGGCATTGCATTCGATGACTGGCCTAATGAGGGAAGAGTAGAGGGAGACAATGACATCTTTCTTCCTGGATGCAAAACCCTTAGTAATGAGATGTGTCACATAGAAGGACTTTCTGTCCACAATGGCAATGTGGTGGTCAAAAGAGAGGTTGCTGTCAACCTGTGTTCCCAGATCTCTTATAATGCCTTCTGTGTTCAGTGGACTACCATCGATGTGGTAATTCATGGGATCTGGGTTTTTCCCAAGGGGGATGACAACACATTTTTTGGCACTGAGCTTAAGGCCATGGTTCTGACACCAGTCGTTGGTCTCAGTGATGCCTTTCTGTAGGATGTCAGCATCACTTGGGGAGTTAATAATAGCTCCCGACTTGCAATCATCTGTGAACTTTGTCAGCCAGAGTCCCTTTGTGCTGGCCTGGACTTCAGAGAAGTAGATACCAAACAGGATAGGACCCAGGACTGAACCCTGTGGGACTCCACTAGTGATTGGTCTGCAGTCTGAGTTGGAGTCAGCTACTTTCACACTGTGTGTTCTATCTGTCAGCCAGTTTGCAACCCACCTAGTGATATAGAGGTTAATGGCTAGCTTAGTGAGTTTTTCTATAATTCTTGAGTTGGGAATGGTATGAAATACCTTGGCCAGATCAAGGTACTCTGCATGAGCCACCTTGCCTTCATCCACAGCTCTGGTGACTGACTCAAAAAAGTTGACCAAGTTGAGCAGGCATGATCTACCCTTCACAAAACCAAACTGTGTGGGATCCAGCATTTGGAGATTCCCTATATCCTTGTTTATTAGGTCCATGATGATGCGATCCATAGCTTTGCATATCCGACTCATCAGGCTAATGGGGCGATAGTTCCCAGGGTCTGTAGTCACTCCTTCTTTGTGAAGAGGGATGACTGTAGCAGTGCTCCATTTGACAGGGACAAAGCCTGAGGTGAGGCTTTCATTGAACAGGGCACACAGGTGAGGTGCCAGTTCACTCTGTAGTTCATGTAGAACACAGCTAGGGATATTGTCAGGTCCCATAGAAGCTGTATTCTTGGCCTTGGACAGTACTGTTTTAACCTGTGCAGAAGAAATACTGGGTGCCTGGCAATCTACTGGTATTGTGATTGGTCCTTTGGGGGGAGAGAGGAGTAAAGCTGGCGTTGAATCTCTCGGCCAGTATATTGGCAATATCTGTTGGCTCAGTATAGGAGGTACCATTGTGCAGTAGCTCAGAGCAAATCTGGGTATTGCCGTGGAGATTCTTTACATAACTATAGAAAGCCTTGTGGTTATCTTTACTATCTGCTGCAGTTCTGTTTTCATAGCTAGCTTTAGAGGATTTGATGAGGGATCTCAGTTTTTTGTTGAGGCTGATAAGGGAGTTTTTCCAGTCTTGGGACTTTACCTTATTCTGCATCCATTTCCTCCTTCTGTTGCAGAGTTTGTTTATAGCAGGGGACCACCAGACTGGCTTCCTTTTTTTGGAGAGTGTCTTGGTTCTAATGGGTGTGGCAAGATCCATGCATTTATGTATGTGTTCATACATTGCATTGGTGTATGATTCAGCAGTCATGCAACTATTCTCCATTTGCATGGGTGACATGAAATTAGCCACCTCTGTTTTTAGGAGCCCAAAGTTAGCTTTGGAGAAGTTTTTCATGGTAATTACCTTTGTGGGGGTGGGAGGGATGTGGATTTCCAAGGTGATGAGTTTGTGGTTGGATCTAACCAGGGAGGAGTTGACTATTGGTGTAGAGCAATGGTTGCCCATGTTAGTAATGACCAGGCCAAGGATGCTGATACCTCTTGTGGGAGTAAGAATGAGCTGGTCCAGGGTATTGAAATTAATGAATTCCAGGAAATGTTGGGCAAGTGTATTGATACATGAGTAGTTTTCCCAGTTGATGGAGGGTAGCTGAAGTTGCCAAGTATGAGAGTGTTAGGGTGGACCCTAGTATTCTACAAGGTCCTTAGGAACATGGAGTATGAGTCTTAGGACTTGGTCAGGGACCTATAGCAGGCTATGACCTGAATCACTGTCTTACTCAATGTTAGCTGCACCTGAAGTATCTCAGATGCATTATGTTGGGCTACTAGTCTAGAGGTGTGCGCATCCTTTATGAATATGGAAACACCATCGCCTTTGGAGCTTCGGTCCAAGTTGTAGTAAATAACTGAGGATTATATTGAGTTAATAATGTCAGACATTAACGTTTTATACATGTTATTGCTGTTTTTGTGGAAGTGAATTACTTAGCTATGAGCCTATGAACCTATAAATGCATGTTGATGCAAAAAAAAACAAAAAAACAAAAATCGCGATTTAAAGGGGCCACTCGGGAATTTGTGTTAGCCATTATTTTAGTTTCAAAACTGGGAAATTCTGAGGAATTTGGTAAGGTTATGAGGTATGCTGGCCCTCCCTCTATTGAAACTAAAAAGGATACATTATATTTGCTTTTAAAGACTGAGCAGCCTGTACATCAGCACCCTGATTGGAATGTTCTCCAGCGGAGAATATATTAAAAAAGAAAATTAAAAAAAAAAAAAGAAATGTGTGTATGTGTGTTATTGTCTGTGTGTGTGAGTGTATGCATGCATGAGAGTGTGATCGAGATCTATCAAGCAGTTATATTAGACTTGCTAAGCAGTGCTTTTGCTATTTAGTGAATGTAAAAGTAAAAGAACATGGGAGTCAAAGACGGCCGCTGTTCTGTAAGCACTGCTCCTAATAAAACTAATCCAGAAGACAAACCAGGAATTATTTCAACATAATACTTGGAATCTCTAACTCCAATCAACATTTAAAACAAAACCAACAAGAAAGAAAATCTGACCTAACAGCTAAACTAATAAGATTGAAACAGATTAATTGAAACAACAAAAGCCATGTGCTTGTGAATCCTTCCATTCTGAACTACACACATAAACTGGGATATTTCAGCAGCACAAGATGTCAAAGGATGACAGAAATATGGACACTACAACATCAAAAACTAAACTTTCGGACTTATTATCTCCTGAGAATGACGGAAACTCCAAAAGACAAAAAATAATAAAACAACAAGATACTTCTAAAGCTGGAAACAGAATTAAATCAGATCAACCTGCAAACCTAGATGACATCAAAACAGCCTAACTTCCCATTCAAGATGCAATAAAAGAGTTATCCATGCAGCTGCAAACATTTGGGGATACCTTCAAGCAAATAATAGAAAGAATGGATAAATCGGAAGCCAAAATCACTGAGAATGAGGAAAAATAGCATTAATAACCAAAAAAACTGACTCACATGAAGTAGACATTCAAAATATCCAAACAAAAATCACGGATTTAGAAGCAAGATCCAGAAGAAATAATATTACCATCAGAGGCATCCCGGAATCTATATCCCATAATGATCTGATCCCTTCTATTATCCAAATATTTTCTACTTTGCTCAAAGAACCAGGAAAAGCTCAACAAATTGTAATAGAAAGAGCACACAGAGCTCTGAGAGAATCCCAGATGTCAGACAAACCAAGACCAGTATATGTCAAACTTCTAAATTTCCAAGATGTCAACACAGTCTTACTAACTGCTAAAAAAAATGGTGGGTCCACTACATGGAAGAATAATCTAATATCACTAGCCCAAGATCTTCCCCTGCAAATTAGACAAGCTAGACAACTTCTTTCCCCCTACTGCAAGTTTCTAATTGAAAGGAAGATAAAGTTTCAAATGAAATATCCAAACGCACTAATTTTCCACCTAGATGGTGTTAAATATTCAGTCGCTAACCACAAGGAAGCTAAAAACACTTTCCTGGCCGTTTCCAAAAGAATTCCCGCCACAGATCGCTAATTGCACTTACCGGAATGGCTTACAGAAATCTAGCTGTCGGCTGCATAGCTTGCGACCAGCCGAGGTCCTCTTCTGTTGCTTTTGCAAGTTATCTTTATGTAGGGCCGTATTAGACCTCTATTTTGAGTAGCATGACTTGTTTCACTCTTCACCAAACCACGAGGAGCAACCAGGAAGCATAACACTACTTCTGCCTCTGCAATTTTCCCACGAACGGAACTAAAAGTCCCTGCTGCACAGAAAGCAAGCATCTACAAAGATGGTACATCCGGAAATCTTTGCCAGTAAAAGGTCTCCCTACGAGTAACTAAACAGTCGGCTTAGTTGAATTGACAGGTCGGAAAGCCTGCAAACCAAAAGGAAAAAAAGGAAAAAAAAAGTTATAACATTACATCTGGTCCTTAAACACAATACATATGTCCTCAAACACAGAAAACGAACTCCACCTGGCTATACTCTTCAACTAAAAACCAAAAACAGCAAAAGAAACAATATCAAAGCATTATGCCCCCTAAACATAAAACACATTCTACACAACCGAAAAATGCTCAATCCAAAGCAGGTTAGAATCTAAGTATGATGGTAATACTAACAAAATGTACAGGATGGCTCAAGGCAGTAATCATTCCCAGTGCAGATATATTTTGACTGTCCATTTACAGATGTTGCCACATACTCTAGAACTTTACCATGTCCTGATTACTTTATTTGTAACACCAGAAATAGTCTTTACCTTGCCAAGCACCTGTCTTTTGAGACATATTCCATTGGCAAAACAGAATAAGCCCAGGAACACCATCTGGTGGAGCGAACTGATCAGAGACACAAAGCAGACAAAGACTGAAAGAACCATACCCTGCACTTCAGATGCAACTCATTAACAGCTGATAACCTTTATTTATTGGCACTGAGATCAATAATATCGCCCAGAACTGCATCTCACAGCAATGTGCCCTTAAAAACAATCTTAAACACAGAAAAACAATTGCAGAGGAATCACCGCAAACAGGAATGATGGCACAGAACTTTAACTAAGCAATAATTTAAAAAACAATCTAAACTAAAAATGTATGTATCTTAGATTCCTCTATACAGTGAATTTTTACCTGTGGATTTAGTGAAAGTGTCAGCCTTATGGTGTTCATTTCCAGATATATTCATTGCCTACATGCCTCCTTAGGGTAGGTAAATGGTATGTTGGTTATTTTGTATGCATATTTCTTAATGTCAGAGGTTTATATTACTTAATCTCAGTTTAATACATATCCCTGAAGAAACATCGCAGTATTATATACAAAACCATTCCTTTACACAATAGTGCTATATAAATACATATGGAGTTGAGCTCAGAACACATTTTTCTGTTATAATTATTTTTAAATCTTGAGTGAAGATCTACCAGAGCTATGCATCTTGCTGATCAAACAGTTTTAATACACATTGCTAGCTCTTGTGTCATTAGCTGTTAGGCATACTGCAAATCCTTGAGTCTATAAGTTAATCTTTTTGTCTTAACTTGCTGATTCCTAGACAACCCTAAACCTAATACCCGAAGTTTAACCTAAGGATAACACCATCATCCATATGTAGACTAACATCCTCATTTTGTTGTACTGTTTAACTCAGTTGCCTTTCCTATCACAGCAACAAAACTTGTAAAGTAACATGACACATTGGTAAATGTTTGTGCATTTTATATCTGCGCTCATCTGTGAGATCAGTGTTACATGCAAATCAAGTGAATTATCAAGACATGTGTGCCTTAAAACCAGACTTTCATGGACTGGTTTCTAATACTTGTCAGCTCAATGTCTAGCATATAGAGGAACATAAGACCCAGGTAAGGGTTTGAATCCGTAAATCGAACCTCCTATTAACATATAAGAAAGCAAATGAAGATACAATATACTCTTTTATCATGTATAACAAACATTAAGCCTGAATAAAAAGCTGTTTAATACAGTAAATCAAGGGATCAAACATCCTGCTCCAAAACAATTATCTCAGGAATTACTAACATGTCACAACGTAGAAGAGTAACATAAAAGGATTTGGATGATAGGTGGGCGGTTCACAAAGTTGAAGACTATATTGGGACAACAAAAATTAAAGTAGATTTTCAAAGATAGGAGCAGACATAAAAACACTAAAGCAGACATCATTGTTCACGCATATGCATACACCCAGGTCTTGACTTAGATAGTTATAAACATTACATTACTAGAGATAGGTCTTAATCCCCCCCCCCCCCCCATTTTATTCTTGGAAGCATAATGATCAAGGTCCTTCCTCTCAATGATTGCAATAAACAATCATACCAGAAGAAAAGACCAAAAGTCACCATATACGACTATACTAGATAAAAAACAAGATTTAGGTATAACAGAACGTAGATAGAAAATCTGTTAATACTGGCTTTGACAGCCCTTCTGGAATCTGTTGCTTTTTTTTCATTATATAAGGTTAAACATGTTGATTATACAGTTTTGAAATTATAATGTTGTATAGTAAAAGTCATTTAGGAGACTTAGGATTCATAAGTAGTGCTTTCTAGGGAATTAGCTTGGTAAGCTTTGTCAAAGTAGTGAAAACACATGCAGGGTTGCTAATCTTCACTTTCCATCTACAACTTAAAACACAGGATGCTATTATCCCATGGATATATAAACCTTTAAAGTTAATAACTTCTTATACCCTGCTTTATTCCTGGTCCTGGGAGTTAGTGGATAGGCACAGGGGAGGGATGGGAATAAGAAGATGCTTTCATAACTCAATTTCTGTAAAAGCTGAACATAAAAAACTATCGGTATATAAATCAAATGTCTTCTTATAAAGACAAATTAAATACCTTAATGTGGGAATTTGACTCATGGAATATTAAAGGACTCCAGAACAAAAAGAAAAGAAAACTGTTTCTACACCTTATCTTATAGGCAAAAGCAAACTTTATTCTAGTTCAGGAAACTCATCTAACCCTTGAACAATGGTCAGAAATTAGGGAAAAAATGGATAAGAGAAATTATAGCTTCTGAAGGTAGAACCAATAGCGCTGGAGTAGCTATAATAATTAAAAAGCAATACCAAGACAAAATTTTGGAAACCAAAATAGATAAAGAAGGGAGATGGTGTTATGTAACTCTCTTAAGTCCTGCATTTCGTAAACCCATTTTACTATTAAATATTTACACTCCTTGTAATAATCAACACTCCTTTCTTGCATCATTATACCCCATTTTAAGCCAATACCAAAATCATTATATGATTCTAGGAGGAGACTGGAACACGTACCAAAATCCAAAGCAATAAAAGTCAAGTATATCCCTATTGTATAATAAACAAGCGTCTCTAACTTTAAATGAAGATAAATACGACTTCAATTTGTACGACCACTTTAAACATGGAAGTAATCCAAATAAATCAAATAATTTTACGTTTTACTCCAATTGCCATAAAATGTGGTCGAGAATTGATTTTTTTCTAATCTCGGAAGCACTAACTAATTTAGACCCTAAAGTGAACATACATGCTAGATACCTCTCCGACCATTCCAAAATTACCTTGAACTTTAACGATAACCCCAAAAACTATACATCAAAAAGAGGATATAATTGGTCCCTGAACCCCAATCTTTTAACTAAAAAAGAAATAATCAATGAGATTCAATCTATTCTTAAATTAAATCTGGCTAACATCACAAATCATCAGCTACCTCCAGATATTGAATGGGCGTCAATCAAAGCTCAAATTAGGGGAGTTTTTATACAAAAAGCAACTTATTATAAAAGATCTCAATTTAGAGAGGAGTAGGCACTGGAAAAGAAAATAAAATCACTTGAACATGACCTACTCAAACAGAAAATAACTACTGAAATGCCAAAAAGACCTCTACCTTTTACATAATAATAACCTATCCTTCCATGAAGCCAAAATATTAGCTAATTATGCTAATGATGTTCAAACTCCATCTTGAGCGCTAGCAAGAATTATTAACCAAACCAAATCATCCTCTCAAATTTCTGAAATATTTTATGAGAACAAGAACTACACTAAAAGTGATGATATTATTAAGACCTTTGAGTTTATATATTCACAAACTTATGGAGACCAACTAATACTACCCCCAAAAGAAAGCAGTACACACTTCCTCCAAAACCTCAACTTCCCAAAACTACATCTAAAACAACAAGAAAAACTAACTGAACCAATCTCCATAGAAGAAATAACATCAACAATTCAGCAACTGAAATCACGTAAATTCCCTGGTCCCGATGGTCTCACAGCCGAATTTTATAAAACTTTTTTCCCCATCGTAACACAAATTCTATTTCATATACTAAACTATATAATAAATAATAAAATTAATGAGATACACTTTAATGCATCTAAAACTATATTTTTACTTAAAGAAAAGGCAGACCCTAAAAATCCAGATAGTTACAGACCCATATCACTATTAAATATTGATACCAAAATCCTAACATCTATATTCGCAAACAGTTTAAAAAACGTAATGGATAAAATTACCTCTATTGAACAATCCGGTTTCATAACATTTAGACAAACGAGTGACAATACACTAACACTAAATACACTAATCTCATATGCTAACCAAAACAATTTAAACATATATGCACTCAGTATTGACGCCCATAAAGCCTTTGATAGAGTAAACATGAAATTTCTATTTCAAATTCTACCCTACTTTAACATACCCCAAAAATGTATCCAAACCTTACAAATACTATACAATAACCCATATACATCATTATATATAAACAAAACCTGGTCCAAAAGAATCCCGATCAAAAATGGAACCCGTCAAGGTTGTCCTGTATCCCCGTTACTATTCAACTTATATCTAGAACCTCTCTTTTTAAAGATAAAACAAAAAATATACCATAACCCTCCAATAATTTATAACACCAAAATCTTCTTATCGGCATTTGCTGACGATCTTAATATATACTGTACCACACCAATCTCAGACATAAAGAAAATACTATCTGCCATTGAATGCTTCTCGACAATATCGAATTACAAAATGAATCTAAGAAAAACCAATATCTTCCCCTTAAAAACCCCTAAACCTTTCTCTCTTCTACCACTCATAGGAAAAATAAAAACTGAAGAAATAATTAAATATTTAGGTATTACATTCTCCACAAACAACAAGGATTTTTACTCAAATAATATAAAACATAAATGGAATGACATCCTACTAGACCTGAATAGATGGAAAAATCTATGATTACCATTCTTGGCAAAAGTCTCGATAATAAAAATGAATGTCTTACCTAGATTATTATATATCTTTATGTCCTCCCAAATAACCATACCCAAGAAATTCTTCAAACAGATTCACACTGAATTTGCTAAATTTATCTGGGAACCAAAAAAAGCAGAATTTCATACGACAAATTAATAACGCCCAAAAACAAAGGTGGCCTAGACCTCCCAAACTTTGAAACATACTACTTAATTATAAACACCAATAGAATCTTTAAAATCGTGGAATACAACACATTGGACAAATCTTGGTACCCACACTGGGTAAGCATATACCATAACCATGCTAAAAGCCTGGATATAAACCCCAAAGCACTACCATTTCTAAACAACAACCTAATGAAATCCTATAATCTAATAGAGCCTCTTAAATACTCCATTGTACTAACACAACAACTTTTTAAATCATTAAACCTGATAAAAGCCATGATGATATTACAACCCATACATAAAAACCCTAACCTTAAAATAAACAATTGGATGTTAGACCTAAAACACTTCCCTTGCCTAATAAACATAACCATGCAAGACATAAACCCATACTTAAATTGCTCTGTCCAAGAACTAAGAAACAAATTGAATCTCCCCAAATCATACTTACTGATCCTAAGACAGATTAAAGAATTATGTTCGAGCTATCTCCACGACACTAGCATTAATAATGAAGACATAGCAACCTGTAACTTACTTTGGAAAACTCTCCTACTAAACAAAAAATATACTTCATGTACTTACAAAATGATTAAAGACATTAAATTCCAGAAAGATATACTCATATCAGACTATTGGAGGAAAAACCTTTCACCCACTGATGATCATAGATTAATTCAAGCAATGAACTTAACAATAAAATCTATGTCCCTTCAAAAATTGGCTTTTACCCAACTCATAATATACAATAATGCATACTACATACCTACTATCTTACACAAATTTAACTCTAATAATTCCCCAACCTGTCCACATTGCAAAGATAAAACTGATGACCTACTCCACATGTTCTGGAGCTGTAAATGTGTTTTTAAACTTTGGAACTCTCTGAAAATGCAACTGCAAAAAATGGGCTATCAAACATCTACACTCACCTGGAAATGTATGATATTACACATCCTCCCAAATAACATATCCAAAAAAACAAGCTATCATTCTGATCAATATCTTCCTCTTAATTAATCTTTATATAGCTACTAACTGGATTAATCCAAACAAAAATTCTTAAGAGAGCTTTAGAGTACTGGTGATCAAACATATACTAGCCCATAAAATAATAATTAACAAAGGAGTCCAAAATATTAATTCTTACAAACTTTGGGAACACATCTTTAATATCTTGCTTGTATAGATTATCACATATAAACCTATCCCATCATAATTAAGAAGTCCCACATCATCTCACATTCATAAACTACATGAATAGCTATATGCTCACAAGTATCTACCTACATCAATCATTCTGAGATAACATTTTTTACTCTGTTGAACTGTAGAAGCATCTATGTACATAATGTAAATAAGTGTATTTGTTCGATTAACCTTCTTTTGTTATAATCTGAATGCAGAATATTTATATAACATTCTTCTTTTCCATTTGTATATGTAAAATGTCAATTTTTCACCTCTTATTTTGTAAAAATAAATAAACATTATTGAAAAAAAAAAAAAGTAAAAGAAACATAAAAAGAAAGAAAAGTGCATGTGTGTGTGTGTTTATGTATGTGTGTTTTGGTTTCTACCTGCGTGCTTGCATGAATGAGAGTGAAAGAGAGAGTGTGTGTGTGTGTGTGTGTGTGTGTGTGTGTGTGTGTGTGTGTGTGTGTGTGTGTGTGTGTGTGTGAAGACTGAGAGTGATCGAGCAGTGGTAGCAGAAGCACTTAAGAGGTTTGCATACTTCTTGATTTCTTAGCATAAGATATCTGGATAAAGCCTAAAACAAATGGGAAATAAAGGCTCAAAAATAGGAACAGATACTAAAGTTGCTTGAATAACAGAGTTTGTGTCCGTATGCATTTTCTGAACCACAACTGTGTTTGGAGTTGGGGGAGGAGGAAGATGGATTGAGCAGTGGCTACAGTTAAGCAGGTTAAGAAGGTTTGCATACCTTTTGACCTCTTGGGTCAAGAAATATAGATAAAGCCTAAAGTAAAAGGGGCACAAAGACTCAAAAATAGGAACAGATTTTAACTATTGCTCTTATAAAATGACGAGTTGCTTGAATAACATGATTTGTTTTAGCATGCATTTTCTGATGGAAATAAAGTCTGAAACTCAAATGTATGTCATTATTTAGTGACTTCAGTCCTCAATGAGTGGCAGCAAACCACGCATTTTAGGAGCAAAGACCAAAAAAGAAGCAAATATCTGGATATTTTTTGAAAATGTTATATTTTAGATGTAAATACCTCCTCCAACACCATTTACATATACTCCAACACATCTGAAACATTGGCAGAGGAAGTACTTTACATCAAAAATATATATAAAAATAATATAGTAATAAAAGAAAATAAGTAGGAAAAACAAAACAATTTTACATACGGCCCATTCTCTAAATGCAATAATGGCCTCCAGGGTGTGTGTTACTGCATACATAGTGCACTTCCAGGGGTGTAGAGGCCCTCTGCCTGCTGGGTTGGGCCTCATAACACCTCTAGTCAGGCATTATTTACACAGTAGCACACACCCTGTTACGCATTATTGCTTGCTTAGAATATTAATTTGATACAGCCATATCCTTTTTGCATATGCATGCAATAGTGATGAGGTTGATGCTTTTCCTAGATTATGCATGGAAATAGAATCAATTATTTTTTGTTGCATGATAGAGGCCCTCTTTCTCTTTTATTTCTCCATCCAAGCATGATTTGCAGTGATTTGTAATTCTGTATACTGTATTTGGTATGTTTCCATTTGAATAACATGCTACAAAATCAGTGCTGCTACTGATCCTTATACCATGTTTGCTTGTTCAAAGATTGTATTAGGCTATGAGCTTGTGGCATTCTGTAGTACTAATGTCTGCTACAAAGCATACAATTGAGCATGGTCTACATTTATTTAAATCCATTTCAGACTCTGTTTTATTCTTTTCTTCTAAGGGTGTTATATTTCCAAGGGGCATAACTCTCAACTGTCAACATTTTTGCGGAATGTCCAGATTTTTGTCTCATATTTTTTTATATGTTCCTGATAATATGTATGGTTTTCTGGTAAATCACTGAGGACATTGAATAATGATACCCATTTGACTTTTAAACTTTATATCCATCAGAAAATGTGTGCTAACACAAAATCTGTTATTCTGTCAACTTTCTAAGTTTATATGAGCCATATTTAAAATATGTGCCTATTTTGCAGCATTTGTCCCCCCCCCTTATTATTTTAGGCTTTGTCTACATTTCTTGTACTAAGAGGTATGCTAGGGGGGGGGGGTAAATGACTTCTGGAATTATTGCTGAAATTACTTTACTCAGTACCTTTTGGTTACCTAATGGGTCATGTATATGTTTCATTTGGTGCCATCTTATCCTTTTGACAAGCATAAAGCATGTCTTCAACCTTTTTGGAGTATTGAACTGAACCAAAGCAGAAAATTTACCTTTTTGTTAGGTTCCTTTACCTGCTTATGAGTTTCTTGTGTTTTTTTGTAATAGTTATTACCTGTATCTCTATCAGACAATGTTCTCTAGTTGCAGAGAGAGGTGACTTCCTGAAAGCATGTTCTTAAAAGTTGTTAACACTATTCACTCAAGCATAAAAAAACTTTACATAAATACACTAGTGAATGTGATGTGCTTTACTGATGCATATTGTTTAAATAGTATATTCACAGATAATTTTTCATATCTTTATTTGTTGGCATTATTTAAAATAATTTAATATTAACACTAATATCATTAAGAAAGTATGTATGAGGAAGTTGGGAGTGTCAGAGAAGTATGTAAGAGTGGTACAGGATATGTACGAGGGTAGTGTGACAGCAGTGAGGTCTGCGGTGGGAGTGATGGATGCGTTTAAGGTGGAGGTGGGATTACATCAAGGATCAGCTCTGAGCCCTTTCTTATTTGCAATGGTGATGGACAGGTTGACAGACGAGATCAGACAGGAGTCCCTTTGGAATATGATGTTTGCAGATGACATTGTGATCTGTAGTGAGATTAGGGAACATGTGGAGGAGACCCTGGAGAGGTGGAGATATTCTCTAGAGAGAAGAAGAATGAAGGTCAGCAGGACTAAGAATATATGTGTGTGAATGAGAGGGAGGATAGAGGAATGGTGAGGATGCAGGGAGTAGAGGTGGGGAAGGTGGCTGAGTTTACGTACTTGGGATCAACAGTTCAGAGTAATGATGAGTGTGGAAGAGAGGTGAAGAAGAGAGTACAGGCAGGATGGAGTGGGTGGAGAAGAGTGTCAGGAGTGATTTGTGACAGACGAGTACCAGTAAGAGTGAAATGGAAGGTCTACAAGGGGGTAGTGAGACCAGCTATGTTATATGGGTTGGAGACAGTGGCATTGACAAAAAGGCAGGAGTTAGAGCTGGACGTGGCAGAGTTGAAGATGTTAAGATTTGCACTGGGTGTGACGAGGATGGACAGGATTAGGAATAAGTATATTAGAGGCTCATCCCAGGTTGGAAGGTTTGGAGACAAAGCCAGAGAGGCAAGATTATGTTGGTTTGGACATATGCTGAGGAGGGATGCACAGTATATTGGGAAAAAGATGCTAAGGATGAAGCTGCCAGCTAACAGGAAAAGAGGGAGGCCTAAGATAAGGTCTATTGATGTGGTGGTCGAGGACATACAGGTGGCTGGTGTGACAGAGCAAGATGCAGAAGACAGGAAGAAATGGAAACAGTTGATCTGCTGTGGCGACCCCTAACGGTAGCAGCCGAAAGAAGAAGAAGATCATTCAGAAAGTAACTATGTCAGGGCATGAGCATTACATTGTAGTTATACATTTGTTTCTGTTTTTACTATTAAATATTACCATTCCAGAGGTTTTGGGAAAGGGTGTAGGAATATGGGTTCAGAGTTGGTTTAGTTGCTTTTCATCATGGTTGTTTCTACACTTTTCAGTCTTTTGTACATATTTTTTCTTGTATGTGTTTTTCCATGTCACCTGATATTTAACTCTTCAGAATTTTTTTTCCTCAAGTTTGTAGATGATTTAGGCTCAGGGTGGGTTGTGGGAGTGGGGATTCTCTACAATACTTTTATTTCTAGTGTGATGCTTCAGTTTTTGAATTATACCATTATTTATTATTTTGTCTGCAGGTCGTTTGGTATTTTGTATTGTCTTCATCACAATAATTACATTAGATAATTCTCAAGGATGCCCTTAACGTTTTGTCTTGGAATTTAAATGGTATACAAATTCCTAATAAAAGGACCTCTTCTTTCATTTCTTATAAAAATTATATATAAACATAGCTTTTATGCAAGAAACACTCAACCCAACCCCAATGATAACGTATTAATAAAAATGGGTTTGCCACAGTTATAACTGAGGCCCACACAAACAAATTAGGATTATTCTTGTTAAAAAACTCTAACATTTTTGGTTATTTCTGCCAATTGCTTATTCATGATCAGTCCTCCCACTACTAAATGGCCATTTATTCCTAAGTGGAAAGGATTCCCCATATCTACTGTGGTTATCGCCAACTGGGGCTGTCATATAGGCAAACTTAGGGGTTGCTTTTTCCTGCACAAGCCTCCTGGTTATAAATGAATTTTATTATGAATGATGTATCCTGTCCTATAGTACTTGTGTCACTGCCTGTACCCTCTTAGCCACACATGTGCTCCTCCACTTAAGCTGACAAGGGCTACTGCCACTCATGCCCACATCCTCCAGACACTGGCTTCTTTCATACATACATGCCACTGCCCCCTCTCCCAGTGGAGGCTGCAGGTCTCCAGTGGAGATGTGTGCTGAGCAGTGACAGCACGACAAGATCTATCACCCACTTACCCTGGATGGGCACTCCCATCATGCCAACATGCATCATCAACCATCTGCAATTTTTTAATGTCCATTTGTCTTTTTCTTCTTTTTTCTCCCATAGGCGTGTTAGCTATGGAGGCTGTTAAGTCTACCTGGTAATCAAACTTGGGTCACTTGGGCAATAATTAGGGTTTTAGCCCTCTATACTACGCAATGCTGAGATTTCTTATTTTACTAGTGAATACATCTGGGGATGATTTTCAAGGAAGATATTGCTGTTTCGTACCTAAGCTTTCTAATATTTCTAAACCCATTTGTTTACTGTATATAGATGCTCCTTGCTAAGAACAACCTGAATTTATCAGTTCCTTAATTACCTTGTTTGATATCTTAAAAAAAACATTGTTTTAGCATAGGAATTCATATATTAATGAAAAGCTAGAAAGAAAAGCTCTTGTATTCCTGTAATGAACAATGCACTTCAATAACCAGTTTGATTAACAGATTTGACATGCTCGACCCTTTCAGATTCTTATATTATTAGCTTTTGACATTCTTTTTCTTCTTGGTCAGGCATAAAGATCAGCAATCAATTTCTATTGGGTTTCTATATCATTGCCTCAGACCATCATAAGATGTACAATTAAACCACATTATTTGTCACACTGCTCTGAAGTCAAACTCATTTTGGCTGTTAGCTACTTTGCCCTGTCTAGTAAGGAAAAACTTGGATCCCAAACTGTAACTTGCTTATCCACTCTCAAATTAAATATACCACTGAGGAAAGCTAAGATAAATTAACGAAGAATGCCAATTCTTCACTGGGGAAATACATTATATGTTCAGCTTTTAAACAGGGATTTCAGACATTTTGATTCGTCAGACTTATTGTTATTTATTTGTAATTTCAACGAAGGTGGAGCACTGTGATTAAGATACTTAACCAGACAGTGATCTTGAATAGAATCTGAAAAAAAATCAGTCACCAAGTATGCAAATGGCAGCTGAAGGGATTAAACATTGGACCATCTCATTAAGAGATCCTAGCCTTGATACACTCCACTCTCGGCCAGACAAAGGCTATATGTCTTTCCAAATAAAAACAAAACAGCAAAAAAGGAAAGGCATTTACTTAATAAAATGAATGTTATATAAAACTTTAAATTGCTAAATAAGATCTATAAACTAATAAAGAATAAAGGAAATCCAAGGTGAACTAAATTAGAGTTTAAACTCTCATCTCTCTTGGTGCTATTGAATATCATTTTTTGAGGGGGCCCAGGCTTGATCTAGATACTTGTTAAAATATTGTGGGTACAAAAAAAATAACCACATATCTGCTCTGAAAGTAAACAATACCCTCCTAGGATGATACCTCATTTTTTAAATCTCCATAAAATAGCTCAAAACCTTTATTCTACTTCTCATATTACCTGTTACGAAGATGATGTTATAATTTTCTGAAGTGGCTTTTCTAAGCTTTCACATTCTATGTATGTAATGTTAAACATTCTGAAATTATGGATATTACTAATTCCTTAAAGACTTCTGATGCACTGGACCCTATCGAAACATTCAAATTCTATCTTAGTCCCCATCTTTTATTTCATTCAAAAGTAAGATATTTCAGATCTCTATCTAAATAAATGAAAATGCTTTTTATTTGTAAGACTAACTTAGATCCTTTCAGCCGCTGACTATGGTATATTGCTTTATTCTATAATGATTTAAAACATGAGAATCTGTTTTAGTTAAAGGGGTCCAAAATAGAATTCCTACGTTTTCTTGCCCTGTCAGTCTGGGTTGGCAATTAGCTGTTCAAGCAATGACTATGGATTCCATAATGATTTTTAATGATTCTTCTTTTCTGTCTCCCATATTTGTTTTAGGTGCTGATGTTATTGGAGTTTTTTTAAAAAGTTAAATTTCTACAAGTTAAAATTTTTGTTGCTCTTCCTTACAAATCTGTGGAAAACTTTTGTAAGTAGCGAAACTGTCATAAATGTTTTATTGATATTAAAAGTATATTACTCAGATGTGTTTCTGATCTAATTTTTGGGATATCTTCTTTGATATTAACTACAGACAAGTTACTGCTTTGAAGAAAAGTTACTGGCTTCCAAACATATCTTCTCTGCATATACTCTATTTCTGAAACTTAACTTTATAGATCATTCTCTCTGTTTTTCACATGTGAAAAATGTCGATTTGTTTAGAAAGGTAATAAATGCTGAGAAACAATCAAGGGGTAAATACAAATTATTTGATCCATTTTAAAAAGCTGCACTATTCCATATGACATAAATGACATGATCTGCTTAATACTTACCTTATTCTTATTTTTTTTTTATTTCCCCACTTTCTCCTTATATTTAAAAAATATGGCAGTTTCTTTCTTCACAAGCTCTCAGTTGTCAGTTATTAGCTAAATGACTTGGCAGCAAACAATTATAAGTCTGTGGAATTTTGTAGTCATAAAGTAAATTATGCTATGTTAATAGTGGTTACTGCTCTTGCCAGGTTTTATATAATCACAAAATGGATTAAATTGCAAAATATTTATATTTCTAAGTTTGTAACTACTATAAACAATTACAGAGCCTACAGGCTCACTCCCTGAAGTAACCACCTCACCAGTCCTGGCTGCAAGCATGCAGTCTGTCTGGGTCTCCCCCAGGCTACTAGACCCACATGCTTGTCTCCTAGCTTGACCATGTGTAACTGCATAAGCACATGGTACTGCCTCATCCAAATCCTTCTCTATCAGGACATCTGCAGGATGGTAGTTTGGTACCCCTGTTGTCTCAAGACAACCTACTATTGGCATTTTGTCTTTCCCGCTTACTGGGCTTTACTGTTACTTGAAAAAGCCCTGCAACTGAGTCAGGGTGAAAGCGCTTGTGATATTTTATTAAAGTTCTTCTGTACTGCCATCCTTGTTTGTCGCCTGGACCATTTCTTTTTGGTTTTAATGTAGCCACATTGTTTTAAGTTCAGCATTCATATTTACAAATAATAGAAACAATTCTATCTGGCTAGGCTGGCAGCTTCACCCATCTCTACCAGTCTTCATGCTACGCCTGTTTTGCAGTATCATAAATAAAATTGCATTAGACTTTGCTACTGCTGAAGTGGAAAGAACCTTTCTTCAGTTATTTATCAATCCAGGTAGAAATAGCATATAATTAAACAGGATTAAATATGGCCCATATGTACTACCTGTATGTCCAGCACTATTCCAATTATGCTATGTCATAGTTTCTAGAATTTCCTAGACTATCATTCCTGTTGTTACTTCAGTGAGCCAATCATTTTCTTCATATTAAACAACAATAATAACTATAATTTGTGTCAGTTTTTCCAGGCATTCAGCACTATGATTGCAACTTGGCACTCCAGTGTCTGCAAAGAGGCATTGCATAAATCCTTGTTCTTTCAACAACTTTAATGTCCTTTAACACTGTGAAATCAACTGTCTTAATGCCTTCTTTATGCTACAGAGTCAGACAAAAGAATAGTTGCTGATTAAAATGTTTCTAAATGCTGTTCTATCAGTGCATATCTACAGAGGAAAAATGTGCAATTGGATGCATTACATACAAGTAAAAAAAATTACACAAAGGGAATTTTAATAATTTTTGTTGTATACTTTTGCTCAGAGAATGCCAGCAAATATACAGTGTTGCCACTCAGGTGAATTCAGTAAAACAGACGGCTGAACAGATCGCCTGTATGTATACCTCACAAGGCATCCAGCTGAGTTTTCTGCTTGGAGTCATAATTTTCATCTTTGTCGGCAAAATACAAGAATAGACGATGACACAGTGGAGACAGAATGTTTGTGGCCATGCTTTGTGAAGGAAAATAGTTGCCTTCTAGATCTCCCTTTTCACTGACTTCTATGGATTTGCTGCCAGTTAGGAAATAAACACCCTATGGTTAATGACTGCACAGACTTCTCACATAGCGGCATACAATGAATTATGACTGCCATGCACTGCAGTCAGCTATAGAAAGGGAAAACACTAATGCATGTGCTGTTTATAGGTTATATAATCACCACATTGCACATTCTGAAGTGACAGTAATTTGTTAACTTTTGTACATCCCTTGTGCTGTGTCTATGTGCATACATTTTCTTTTGTCATTCATCTGTTTAGCGCACATAAAAATGGTTGAATCAACTGCCTCCATAAGAAAATGTTTTGCTGCACCCAGTTTAACTTTCAACTACAGCATTGTGCAGCAATAACGTGTCCATAAGTAACTAGAAATCTAGGATTCACTGTTGTTGCTCCATAAATAAATATGGTATCAACAACAACTGCTGCAGGCAGATAAATCTATCTGAATAACAAAAAGAAAAATTATCAGTACCAGTAGCCACCTATTCATACATAAAATACACTTTAAACTGAGGTCATATGGGCACCCCAATGCGCAGAGTAACACAGCATTGCTATGCAAGGTCTGAGTCATGCTGGCAATTGAAACAGGAACAAAAGAATGTCCGTCATGCACAGTTAAACCAGTACACTAATGTCCGAATGTAAGCATGGTCACACACTTAAAAAAATGTATATAAACTGACTGTTGGAAGGAAAATGAAATAGTATATTTTACACAATATGGTATGATACACTGGTATGCTGATATAGTATTACACTGGATGGTAGTACATAAAGAAAAACGTTAGAATGCTTTATGTGCTTGTTAAAATGTAACCACAAACTGTCCATATCTGATGGCTAACAACAGTCTATGTAATGCATTTATGTGGTCATCGTGTACCCTGTATGATAAAAATCCAGTATGTGGTTATGTGGCTGTGGCATGACTATTTTGTTGTTTTATGTGTTATCTCAAAAAATTTAAATCAACAGTGACTTTTCAATATTTCTAAAAAAATATTTTAATATCATTGTTGTCCTATGTAGTCAACTCAGTGGCTGCATGAGAATTCAGATCAAGCTAAGAATCTTCTTTAGGTCTCTCTGTCCCTCTGCTTGTCACTAATGTAAGTTAATTTTTTTTTTTTTGCATTTTGGATGACATGGCAAATCTTATACCTTATTAGACTGATTTCTGGCATCTTGAATTTTTTGATAATTCTAGTTTTAAAAGGATTAATTTATTACACCATTTTATTTATTTATTTATTTGACATTTAGTTACCGGGAAAGTTCTACTGGGTGAGAAGCATACATCTCAACTGTACAGATTTTCTTAGAATGTCCAGATTTTTGGCTTGCATTTTTGGTCTGTTCCACATAACATTCTGTTTTTTCTGGCGAAGCATTGCCAAATTTTGAGGATTAAAGTCAGAAAATAGTAACAGATATTTGAGTTTCAAATGTCATACCCTTCAGAAAATTCATGCAAAGGCAAAACCTATTATTCTATCAAATTTCTACATTTGTAAGAACAATATTTAAAATTGTCCCTATTTTTGGCCTTTGTTCACCCATTATTTATGGGTTTGTCTGGATTTCTTGCTCTAAGAGGTTGAGAGGTATGCCAAGAACCCCTTTTCAGCAGAAGCCCAAGGAGATAAGCTCCAGTACAGAGAAAAAGGGGATAAATATATATGCCTTTACATAATTAACAACAAAAGAAAAGTCAAAAATTGCAGATAAACCCAGAGAAGAAAAAAAGCATATACATACATTTTTACAAAGGAAGATAAATATGCAAGGCTAAGACATATGTAACATACTTAGAAAATTTTACAAAGAAGATTAACAAACATGTCTGCAGGCATACAAATTACATAGGAAGTTTAACAACATGGCAGATAGGATAATTTTATAGGCGACATGGTTATGTCATGATGAGATTATATATATAGGTGTGATGGCAATAAAAAAGAGACTTGTATAATTGGTCAGGCTGTCTGAATAACTACAGGGATCATGACTTGTAAGTAAAAGTAGTAGAGAAACATTGTTAGAACTGGAAGAAAGGGAGGATGAGGGGTGTTAGTGTGTCAAGAAATGGTCAAATTAAGAAAGATATTAGATAAGAAGATGGTAGACTGATTCATCAGTGCTGTGATTAGGTTGATTAGAGTAGCAGGATATAACATGGTAGAAGGGAGATAAAAACATTATTAAAAGAGATAGTAGCAAATCAGGTAAGGGTAGAAGAAAGGGAGCAAGCAGGGAAGTGGTAGAAGAAAGGGAGCAAGCAGGGAAGTGGTAGAAGTGGAGTAACTGAACTTGGTTAAAGAAAGTAAGAGGGGTGGGAGTCAGCTTATTTTGGAACAGGGATGGATAGCTGACCTGAATAGAAAGTCTTTTAATTTAAACTTGAATTTCTTGAAGTTATAGGTAGTTCTAATATCTAAGGGTGGTGTGTTCCATAGTTTGGTCACCGAGTAGGAATATAGTCATTGTCCGGCAGTTTTATTTGGTTTATATATTTAGGAGCTATTTGTCTTCAGAGCGGAGGGCCTGGTTATGTGTGTATATTTGAAGTATTGGTCTTAGGGCAGGGCAGGCCTCAGAATTGTAGAAAATTTTATGGGCACTAGTTAATTGGGTGTAATTAAGAAGTTTTGGGCATTCTCTTCAGTTAAGGGAAATTGAGCCAAATAGTGGTGTTTAAAATAAGATACATCCGTTACAAATTTAGAGATTTTGTTATAGTAGGATCCAAGATTATTTTTTAGTGTATTCTGAAGGTTGGTTAAAATGGGGGCACCATATACTAAGGAGTGTAGCAGGTAGGTTATTGCTAATGTTGTTTTGGTGGCTTTATCCATGAAATTTTTGTGCTGATAGCGCTTCCCTAGTTTGATGTTAGTTTTTTTGATTGTGTTATGTACATGAAGGTCAAAGTTACGTTTGTTGTCTATTTTGTCATTCATTGTAAGCTGGTTTACGCTTCCACTAATTCTACTGGAGTTGCCCTGGACTGTCTTACTATTTGGTACGTTTGTTGTCTATTGTTACTACTAGTAGTTTGGAATATGGAACTACTTAAATTTATGTGTCATTTAATGAAAATATTTTAAAGTCAGTTGTGCTCACCCTTGGTATAAAAAGGAAATGTTTGGATTTGCTGGGGTTGAGTAATAGTTGTGCATTATTGAGCTAGGACTCAATGGAAGAGAAGGCAGTTTGGGTTATTTGTCTGAGGTGTGTAATGTTGTTGGAAGAGGAGATCAGAGTTGAGACATCAGCATATCAGATTAAGAAACTTTTGCAGGAGGCTGTGTGGAGATTGTTTATAAAGGTATTGAAGAGGAAGGGTCCAAGGATGGATCCTTGTGGAACACCTGTTTTATTGGTTATATATTGAGAGAGACAGCCTTGCCATTTTACACATTGTTGTCTGTCAGATAGGTAGCTGGAAAACCACTGTAGAGAGGTACCAGAAAGGAAAGGGAAGAACATTGCTGAAAGAATTTGGGGTGTGAGACAGTATCAGAAACTTTCAATAGGTCAAGAAATAGTGCTGAGGTTAGTTGGTGGGAGTCCCTTGCTTTGTTGATTGTGTCCATGAAGGATATTACTGCTGTTGTTGTACTATGAGCAGGAATAAAGCCATGTTGGGTGGGCATAAGTAGTTCGTTGTGGATTAGGTGGTCAAGGAGTTGTTTATATACACATTTTTCTAAGAGTTTGGAGATAGAAGATAGGATGGCAATGGGGCAAAAGTTAGACAATTTGGTTGATTTACCTCCTTAGTGTAATGGAGTTATAATTGATTGTTTTCCCAAAAGCAGGGGACATGCAATTCTATGACTGATCTATTGATAGAATGTTGACTAGGTAGGCAATGGCATCAGCAGCAATTTACAAGTATTCTGCTGGAAGATTATCAGCAGAAGGAGAGCAGGGTTTTATTTCATGTAGCAAATTATGTAGGTTATTTCCGGGTAAATCAGCCACATTTTTTTCTGGGTTTTTTTGTAGTTTATTAATAGGACTGTCATTTTCTTTGGAACAGATACTTTTGACTTGATGACTGTGGAAGTGAACAAGCAAAGCATTTCATCATTGTTATATTCAGTTATATAATGCAAAATATCACATGCAGTGGCAGTTACTTAAAGTACACGTTACTGAGTATGACAGAAAAGTATTTCTACTTAGGAAGGTTAAGTGTGACAGTACTGTGATGGCTGCAGGTGCTATATTTCCTGGATTCATTCAGCACTGACAACAACCTGTCATATCATAATTATAAGGCATGCAGTAATACTAGGATACAGCTGAGATACAGGACTTGTAGTGGTCTTTCACTTCAGGTATACAACAGACTTAACCACTGATTTGTAGGCTGTGGCTATACTATTACAATGCAGTATGAGGTGTATAGGAAGAGTCATCATTAGTGCAGACAGCCAAGTACCTGTTGTGGCATTCCAAATCCCTGGGAGATGTGGAAATGTTAAGATGCCTAAAAAAGTGCTCTTCTTTATAAGTCTGAGATGTGGTATGGCAAATATAAAGTAGTACTGCTTGCAAAATATATGGCACAATTCTGTACAATTTCATAAGTTTTTTTCATGCATTAAAAACATTAACACAGGGTTGAAAAGCTGAATATTTGCTATTGACTTTTTCCATACCCCTTATGTATGTAACTTTTAAATAAATCTACCAAATATGGGGGTGAAACAATAATAATCATTGCACATAACATTGGTGAGTCTTTCATTGAAGAAAATGACTGGCAATCACATTGTTGACAGTGCAACACACATGCTCCCAGAAATAAAAAGGGAGCATAAAACTCTAAAGTTAAGATTTTCGGTAAGGACCAAGCTCCTCTGGACCCACACACCCAGTGCTACTCACTCATGCCAGACTTTGCACAACAGTGGAGAAATGGCAGACTCCTGATTCCTGCTTTAGTGCAAATGCAGACTGCTACAGGACACACTCAACTTACAGCAGTCAACTAAAGAAGAGCAAATGATATCACACATACACACACACACACACACACACACACACACACACACACACACACACACACACACACACACACACACACACACGTAGTGCTGAAGTACAGTATTTCAGAAACCTACAAGCAGCATATCTTTGGAACCCCAAGCTATCTGAGGTTTCCATAAAAGCATTTTTCCAAAATTAGGCTCAGCACAAAAATTACCTGTTGACATTAATAAGTAATCAAACTCAACCTGACCGCTGCATCTCCTACTCCATGAATTGTTTTACTGCCCAAACTATAGCCAGATCCATTCTACCACTACATAAAGTATTACATTTCCTTCCATTTTATTTAAAAGTCTGCCCCCCAAACAAATTTTAATAATTACTAATGACCACTCACTGTAAGTATAACCATCATTTTACTACCTACACCCAAAAATCCTGAGCATGGGTACTGAATTCTTTTGTAAACTTATAGCATATATTTATAACATATCCCCTACTACTAAGTTATACTTCCATGATTTAAGCCTGTTCTTCTTACATTTTTACCCATGGTCTCAGCTCCTTATACAGGTTCTGACTACAGGCCTATTAGCAAATCTCTGTCATTAGCGAAAATATTTGAAAAATGAATCTATTTATTGGCATACATCTAGAAATATGATGTCATACATGACAGACACAATGGATTCAGCCCTAAATATAGTACAGAAACAACAATCTTTTCACTAACTTCTCAAATATAGTCAGACATGGAAATACAACTTCTTACTGGAGCAATCTTACTGTAAGCCACAGCCTATAAGCTGATAAATAAATGGACTATGGTTTCTCTGCAGAAGTAAATAATGGTTCAACAGCTACCTAAGCACCAGAAGTTTTACTCTTGCTGGTTGTAATTTTTTCTTTGAACAGGAATTGTTACTAGTGGTGCCCCTGCAAGGATGTGTTCTAGACCCTCTACTCTGCTCCCTGTATTTAAACAGTCTGTCTTGGGACTTGCCTCACCCAAATATTACCATGTCTGCAGATGACATAGTAATGGCAGCTGCTCATCAGAGGACAATAAATGATTTAACTACAACTCTGCAAAACAACTTCCCCTGATTTAGAATTTATGTATTTAAACAGTCTGTCTAATTCATCATCATCATCATCATCATCATCATCATCATCATTGACCCTGTTTTTCCCATTTTTCTACATACAGTCAGGGTGTCATGTCAGCTACTGACATCTCTGTTAATTCAGTGCCACTCTCCTGCCTTCTTCAACAATCATGCCTGACTGTCACAGGTCTTCTCTCACACAATCCATCCATCTCTTTGCTGGATGTTCTTGTTTTCTCTTAACCTCTTCTTGTCTGTCTCAAATCTTCTTCACTACATTCTCTTCTGCTTCCCTGCACATGTGCCCAAACCACCATAATCTGGTCGCTTTTATCTTCAACACAGCTGGAGATACTTGGGCTTCTGCTCTGATGTTCTCATTTGTTCATCTGATGCACAGTGTGCATCCTACTTCTTGTCTCAGGCACTTCATCTCCATCAGCTTTAGCTTCCTCAGCTTCTCTGCCTTTACTGTCCTGGTTTCTGCATCATACAATAATACTGGTTGCACCTCTGTTTTACACAACTTATTTTTCAGCTTCTTTGGCATTCTTCTTTCACATGCGACCCCTGACACTCTGTACCAGTTGGCTGCAGACCCTCTGAGCCTAGCTTTGACCTCCTCATTCAAGCTTCCCTTTTTCTAAAGCACCTTTCCTAGATACTTGAAGCTGTTAACCTGCTTCATTATTTTCCCTGCTAGCTCAGTTTCCAGCTTGTTTAGATTTCTCCTATCTGTTGTCATTAGAACTGTCTTACCAGTACTGAGTTGGATAACTAAGAACAAATTGGCTACCAGTACTACTAAATCCAGAGTTGTGGGGTTTTTTTGCATTACTAAGAGATTGGCTAAGATTATAACTTCATATCTGACCACCGCAGGTAATATTACTTTCACTAGAGAACAACAGTATTTAGATGCAATTTTGTAAGACTTTATTACTTTTTATGGTTACATAGAACAAGTTATCTCAAAGATATTACAGCAGTTAAAAACTGCCTACAATATTTCCCATTTACTTACGGTTGAAGCTTGTTGACTAATAGCTATTAATGTATTAATTCCAAGAACAGAATACGCCTTACCCATCATAGATCCTTTACCTGGCTAAAACACTACATTGCTTCAAAGAAAATAAAATAAAATACCATGATTCATTCATCTAGTAAAGCCTATGGAACATTATTGCCTCTCAAAACAAAGATCAACGATTCATCTCAGAAAGTCATGTTTCTTCTCAAAATGCTTATATTCAAACTGCTAAAGACAGATACTGTCACCCACATGGCTAATACATTAACTGTGTATGATCTTGCTCTATCACTTGGTACCAATGGTAGTGTTAAACTAAACAGACAGCATTTTACCATAGGCACCTCAGAAAATCATTTAATAAACTAGCTCTGGCAAGCTATAAGATTCTACCAGAAAATACCATTGGCTTGGAAATATTTCCCTTTTCAGAAAAGAAAAAAGTGAAAAGTACATTGATGACAAAAATGCAAATGTGTATGTTATAAGGATGAAGAATTGCCTAGAATTGTACATTCCAACCATTTATTCTGGACTTTAACTACTATGGTGCCATACAGGTGGAAGAGTTGTATAGACCAACCACTCTGGGCTTCCACTGTGGTGCGCAGTATCCTCAAGCTAGGAGAACATGGATCACAGACTGACCACCATGGCAGGGCTAGCTACTCAGTGGTGTAAAATATGGCTCTAGATGATTCAGTCGTGTTGACTAATGTTGCCCAATGGGCATGGGTATTTGCCGGTGATAAGTGGGTCGACGACCCAGCCTACTCTGACCTACCCCAGCGACTCATGCTAACTATGGAAGGGGTGTGTGTGCCCCTATTAGCCAGTGTGTGCCTGCCATAAAACCCATCAGCCCTGGGTCATTCAGCTACTGGCCAGCCAGTGTCCAGTTGCTCAGCCTGGTTTACCTGGGATAGCTCTGTTGAGTGAAAGCTGGACATAAAACAAATCAACCTGTCAAACATGGACTGAAAATTGCTACACTCAGTGTAGGTTCACTGACAGTACACAGCTTTGGAAGTGGATGAGATGATGGTACAGAGAAGGCTTGGACAGCCTATATATTGAAGAGGCAAGATGTAAGGGCAGTACAGCAAAGCCACTTGGCTTGGGATCCAGAGTCTACTACTCAGGACGAGGGTAGACTAGAAATGCTGTGGGAATTGTGGTGAGGGAAAGGCTTCAGAAGGCAGTGAGGGATGTCATCAGAATTATTGACAGACTCATGGCAATCAGACTCCAGTGAAAGGATGGTTAGATATTCATATACTTATCTTATGCCCCATAGCAAGGTTCTGATAATGAGGAAAAGAGTGCATTCAGACAGCAGTTGCAGGGCCTAGTAGATAAAGCAGGACAACATGAATTGATGTTGATAAGGGGACAGACAGAACAGGATATGAGGAGACTGCCTGGGTCCACATAGGTGGGACAATGAGAATAAAGAAGGAAACGCCATTCTAGACTTCTGTTTGGAAAATCACTTGATAGAAAAAGACAGAACAGGTAAAGAAGGGATACTGGCTTCCTAACCAAGAGGATAAAAGAGCCATTGTAATATCAAAAAGCAAGTCATCAGAGTCACTCTACCAGCTTCTGGAAATGGATGCAGTATAAGGTACAAATAAACTCCATCAGGTTCATCAGACACTCTTACAAGGAATGGCAGCAACAACCTGCTCAACAGTCCGCAGGACATCAATGCCAGATGGAAGGACATCCAGCAGCTTCTGAATGAAGAAAACACCACAGAAGTTGTAATGCGTCAGGCCTAGGCTACAGTGAAAGAAAAAGAGGAGCCCACCCTAGAAGAAGTAAGAACAGCATTCAGGAAAATGAAGTTGGGGAAGTCCAAAAGAGCTGATGTTGGCAGTCCTGTAATGGTTTGAAGTCCCAGAAACATTGGTAGAATTAGCGCAGGCTATATCCAAGGACCCAATGATACAAATATGAACAATGTTTAGACTTGCAAAGGAATTAACAGTCTGAGCAAACAAACCTTTCAGCATTCTTACTTAGAAGCAATATAACTAACTAATTGTAATCCTAAATTCCTATAATGTGTTTATTGATTAAGTAAAGAATTATCACTTCTGAATGTGCTAGAAAAAAGCAACCAGATAATTGTCAGAACCTGTTTAAAGGATTTTTGTTTCATGCATTCAGTTACCACTGGCAGCTCATATTTCATGCCATAAACACTTGGATATTTCCTCTTGTGATGTTGACCTTTCCAGTAAGCTCTTTTTCTCCAAGAGTAGTCTATACTAGCTATTTCTAGAATGTATCTTCTGCTTCACAATGGAGATGATGCAAACTGGGTAGACTTTATTAAGAAAAAAAAAATCCATGTACATGTTAACAGTTAGAAGAATTAACTCTTCAGCCCTAGATTAACATAATGTGTAATAGAGGAATGGAATGAATATACAGTATACATAGATTCTTATACAGCTGTGGTTTTAAAGTCTGAATTATGTTAAGCAATGTGAAAAAAACAACATTGAGGCTAACTAAGGAACCATAGCCTTTTTGAACATCTGTTGCTGCAAAAATATATCTTTTGTTCTCTGAGGTGCTCTACATTACCAACATGGGACATAAAAGATGACAACTTATCACCTACCATCCTAGTCAGACATACCAACTGTTCAACAGTAGAAATAGCATGTGAGCGGTACTCATGCAGTGATGCTTTTCAAACTCAGACATGACCTCATGAGCAAGATCAAGGATTTGACTGGGGTATTTTACTGTTAAAATATGCCTTTTATATACAGTATTTGCTTATTTACTGTCTTGCATTTTTTTCCAGTGCAGTTTTGCTTACAAACATAATCCTGTAGTATGCAAACTACTTTAGAATATAAAATAGTCAATGTCACTATTCGAATCAGGTGTGAGCCACATATTATAAAAACACCTGCAGATGAGTAGATGTAAATAACTGCTTCTTTGTGACACTTTTTGCTCTCTGCAGTCTGTTTTGCTATTTATTTATGAGCTCTCAACTGCCTTATTTAAGACATCATGATGAACTCACCCATTTCTTTTAGTTTGTTGCTCTTCCTGGAGTTCCAGTGACTGTGTTTGAGGGAAGGCTAGCCTAGCCAATCAAGGGTGATCCTTGTACAAAAATGCCTGCAGATGAGTGGATAAAAGTTGGAGTGGATGCATGTCAAAGTGATGATCCAAAGAATTGTTCTGTGCATCTTTGCATGATAATGTGATGGTGGTATAGTACAATGAAAGTATCTAAGTTAGCAATATGAACAGTGTTCATTTTTGGTGAGTCCTGGTCTCTGCTTAATCAGTAAAGTTTTTTTAATCGGTTACATTATTTAGCAATTAATGTTGTACATTTGACTGAAGTTTACTACAAGTAGTATATGTTTTAGTTATACATAATGAGATACTTTTTAACAGAACTGGAATTACATATTTCATATTAGAAAGAAATGGACTCAATACATTTACATGTCTTAGATGACCTGGTAAAAAAATAACTAGTAAAATGTTCCTCTTGCACATCCCAGCTACTGTAACCATTCATGAGAAAAAAACAGCAGTCGTTGATGGTGATGTCTTCAGCAATAATACTGAATTGATATAGATTTACAAACTACCTCAATAACAGGTAATAATTAAAAATAAAACTGAAAAGGCATGTCACTGTAAACAATAAAATAATTACTTAAAAGAAAAAGCAAGATACAACACGTACCTAAAAAATACTATACCTGAATGTCTAGTGGAAAACCCAGAAAAGAGTGAAAGTAATCAATCTTTAAATAATAGGGCTATAACTGAAGGTAGTTCAAGAATGCTGTGTGATGATATAATTAATGACTTTAATTCTATAGACTCAACTGAAAAGGATAGTGAATTAATGAACTTAGATACCTTTTTTTAGTAATTAGTAGTGATATAAATATAGCTTCACATAAAGAAAAGGTTATACCTAATACTGAGGATTCAGTTGCTAGGCATTTTCCTCAGGTATTAAAATCTGAAGTTGTTATAAATGAAAAAAAAAAAAACAATTAAAAGAGATTAAGGCATTTAAAAACAAGGAAGTATTGGTTATATTACTGAAAGTTTGACTAAAACAATCAATGGAAGATTCTCAGGAGCAGACATCAAAAATTACTTAAGCTCAATGAAATCTATGCTGAATAGTATTTGGGACACAGATAAACATAATGGAATGATTAATGGTTCTTCATCTGATTCATCAAGTGTTGCTAATCTACTAACATTATTGATATATGTTTTACTAGAAAAGTTATAGTAAAGAAGATCAAAAAGAGATACTGCCTGGAAATTGTTTGGCAGAGGGTACTGGTCAATAAAATGACTTCAAAAGTCCTCTTTCTGGGTGACTCATTGATTTGACCAATGGCAACAAAAAGAAAATGTAGGTTAGATAATAATAAAAGTCACAGTAAGAGCTCTCGCTGGTCTGTACCTAACTGATTGATACTCAAAGGACGTTGTTCAGACTGATTAAGGTGAAATCTCTGTATATTTTTTTTCTATTCACGTGGGAAGAAATGATTTATATTTAACTCCTTTAAACCACATGGAATATACATGTCTTTCAATGACAGAAATCACTAAATCAAAGTCAATTGAAATTATGCGTACTGACGTATCAAGTGCAAAATGGAAAGATTTCACTTGTACTAAGGCACATATTTACAATATATGGCTGTGTCAGCTGTCTGCTGTTTATAATAATAAAGAGATCACTTACTCAGAAGAATTTAATCAGGATGATTACTAATTTTCAATTTATAAGCTACATCTTAGTCCATAAGATGCAGACTATTTATTTTGTATAATTGTTAACAGTGTTAACTATTTTTAGGGATGATATCTCACAAAAAAAAAGATTTGAATCAGAATAAAAAAGAATAACTTTCTGAAGTAGAAAGACATACATCTGGAGTGTTTCTCCCCAGGCTTCCGCTGAAAATTGGCTTTGTTCCAAGTCGGACTTTCCCAGTTAACAAATGTTAAATAATAAAAAATAAATAAAGTATTATTTCTGTAACGCTCAGCGTCCGGGTACTAAGCAGTTGAAGTTAAAAAAATGTGTTAAATAGACATAAATATTAGTTAGCTTCTATCACAGACTACTGGGATACATGGGGACATATTTTTTTGCAGGATACACCAAATATGAATGTCTGTGTAAACAAACAAGAGGTGGTAGTCTTCTAATGTTGATTCATAATAGCTTAAGTGCAACATTAACATTTAAAAGCAGCTTATTAGAATGTGTGCTGATTGACATCTACTTGAGCAAGAGAAGATTCCTCTTAGATTCATAGGTTCATAGGTTCATACTAGGCTATCTGCCCTAGGGCATTTATAAGCCTAGCCAGAATGTGTTTAGCTTTCGACACCCATTTTAAATTTATTTTGCTATGCCCTTTTTCGAGGTTAGTATACTGTGCCTCTGTCTAACAGTGACACAGAAGTGATACCCGGGGTAAACCTACGATCTCCCATCCACTCATCAAGATTCCTCTTGAAGAGAGTCAATGAGGGACTCTGCCTAACCTGGACTGGGATTTTATTCCAGAGTGAAGGGAGCCTCTGGGTTATGAATCTGTCCCTCCAGCATGTCCTATTTATTTCAGTGCTGAGGTTCAAGTCTCTCTAGCACGTAGCTCAATGGGATTTGGATTTTCTGAGGTGCAGCATGTCCATTAATTCCGGGTTGGACATGGCTTTATACGTCAGACACAGATTGCCTCTGAACAGGCGGTATGCCACTGAGTAGAGCTGGAGTTTCTTTAACCGGGCAGCATATGGCATCTGTTTGAGCCCTTTGATCCTCTTGGTGAGGTACTTTTGGGGTCTTTCCAGTTGCTGCAGGTGTCTGGTAAGGTACATCCCAAAAGGGGCATTGTACTCAATTATGGGCCTGATGAGGGATGAGTAAAGAGGCACGATGACCTCCCCTGATCTAGATGTGAATCCCTTCATGATTAGGTGGGCTATATAAAATGTTTTTCTAACCACTTTGGCCACGTGGTTGTCAAATGAGAGATTGCTATCTACTTGGGTCCCCAGGTCCCTAATTACTTCTTCTGTACTTAATGGATTACCACCTATGTGGTAATTTGTGGGCACTTTGTTTTTTTTGCCAAAGGGGATGACTATACACTTTTTGGCATTTAGCTTGAGGCCATGGCTCTGGCACCAGTTGTCTGTTTCTATGAGGCCCTTTTGGAGGATGCTTGTGTTGGCTGGAGAGTCGATTATGGCGCCCAGTTTGCAGTCATCTGTGAACTTGGTCAGCCACAGTCCTTCCGTGTTGGCCTGTACCTCCGAGAAATATATACCGAACAAGAGAGGTCTCAGGACTGAGCCTTGTGGGACACCACTTGAAACTGGTTTGGAGTCTGACATGGCTCCAGCAATTCTAACCATGTGGCTTCTGTCTTTGAGCCAGTTTGCAACCCATCTAGTGACATAGGGGTTTATATTTAAGCTGGTGAGCTTATTTATAATGCCTGAGTGGGGTATTGTATCTAAGGCTTTTGCGAGGTCTAGGTAGGCTGTGTGGACCACCTTCCCCTCGTCAATGGCCTTGGTGACTGTTTCAAAGAAATCAGCCAGGTTTAAGAGGCAGGATCTGCCCTTAACAAAGCCGAACTGGGTAGGATCAAAAATAATTAATCAAAACATAATTGCAGCCTGAAATGTTACCAAAAAAGGAGCCAAGAGATGAAGTATTTGTAAATTTAATACAAAGAAAATGTGTTAAGAGTTTTGTCTGATAACAGTAAAACAGCTAAAAATAATAAAATAATCCAACCACCATGACTGTTGCATAATCAAATCTTAAGCACAACATATAGAAAGGTAAGTGCTTTCAGTATTCACACCACTTCTTCAGACCAGGAAATTACATCATAAAACTATTGCAATTCATAAAAACAAATTCAAAGCATAGTCAGCCTATAAGCATCAAGAATGTCATTGCATCATAATAAAGAACAAATCAAAGTTACATTCATTCATAGGTTAAAAACAATTAATTTTTATGAATGGCAATAGTTTTATGATGTAATTTCAGGCTCTGAAGAAGCAGTGTGAATACTGTGGAAGTGTTTGCCTTTCTATACATTGTGATGAAAGTTTTATTATGCAACAGTCATGGTGGTCAGATTATTTTATTATTTTTATCTATTGGACTTTGTTAGAGTTTCCAACCTTTATCCATTTCTGTAGGTTTTGTTCATTTGTAAGAATAAAACAGACTTCTTCAGAACAAATCCGCTTACACAAATTCATCCATATAAATAATAAAAGTCACAAAAAAATCAACCAATTTTTAAAGATACATGAACTTCCAATTCTTAAAAGCCACCACATTTTATGTACCGTAAAACATAAATCCAAAATAAATTGTTGAAAAACAGTGTACAATATATGTTCTTAAATCATTAAAGGATATCACAAACAGTAACACTGTTAAAATATTTACAATTGTGTTGCCTTTAGCTTTAACCCAAGACTAATACCAATAAATTCATTTGCAACTGGTTTACAGGATGCAGCCAATTTGTGTTGCCAAAGCAATTCTCTATATTCCTAATGTGTTTCCCAAGCTCCAGCCCTGCGGTTAAGAATAACTATCTCAATAATGCCAAACTAATTTTTTTTTAAATCCTTACAATCCATAGAATGTGTATATACAGCATTTTTTCACTCAACTTTTTAATATCATATATGGGCTTGAATATGCTATTTCATAAGGATCACTCAGTCTTTCTGATATAAAACACTGAGCAAGTAACACACTTAGCAAGACATATAACCACAGTGGTCCCACAATTTCCTTTACAAAAGTGTATACTACTGCCCAAAGTATTTTCTCACTCTAAATAGTTACCAGTAAAAATAGAGGTACATTTTCCACAAAAAACACACAAATGTACCCTTGTTCTAATCTTTCAAATTATTAATCAAAGGTTGCTCAACCAAAGTATCCAAAATAAAATTGTTGGTCTTAACAATATTCCAATTACTTCTAATAATGTTTTCATTTCATTGGAGTAACTACCAAACTTTAATATAAAAGCACAGTTGCAATGGTCATTGTTATAAAGGAGTCTCTAGAGCATGATGTTTTTTCTTCAGTTCTTATAATATCTATAACCAGAACAGGTTTGTATTTATCATCCCTATTGTGTGTGACTTCATTAATAACTGTGTCCAATAAAGCTAAGAGATAACCTCTTTCAATACATATAGATTTCAGGTTAAGTATCACAGCTTCAAAATGGCTATTGTCAGAAACCATTGGGGTCACTCTTGCAAATTGCCCTTTCACCATCCTAACTTCAATAACCAAATGCACAGGGGGAAAACAATGTCCATGATCCCCAAGGGAAAATGAGACAGCAGGCAATATGGCAGACATCAGCAGCAGGCTGGCCAGAGGGCATATCAGTAAAAATGCAGTGCACAATGGGCAGTGCCTTTATAATTGGAGTGTGTGGACTACGACCCCCTTCAAAGAGTCTAGTGAACATTACCTAAAACGCATACTGGAGCATAAATATGACTACAGTAGCCTGCAGGATTTCCTCCATGCTGTAGCACACTTCTACATGTTGTAGTTACATAAGTATGTACTCTACACTGAGCACAACACTCATTACTTCTTTTGCTGCCATGCATTTGGTTATTAAAACTGTGAGCATGGCAGTGTATGCTTCTCTTTGCCCACATGGTATTTGCAAAAAGCCATATTTCTCTGCAGCTGAATGTCACTTCAACCATGTGACCCCAGTCAAATGCACCACAGGGAAATGTTTCGCTGCCTAGGTGCCTGAACCCTGATTGGGGTTCAGGCACCTAGGCAGTGAGACATTTCCCTGTGGTACATTTGACTGGGGACACATGGCTGACATACATTCAGCTACGGAGAAATATGTCTGTTTGCAAATTCCCTGTGGGCAAAGAGAAGAATGTGTTGCCATGCCCACAACTTCAATAACCAAATGCCCAGGGGGGAAACAATGTCCATGGTCCCCAAGGGAACATGTGACAGCAGGCAATATGGCAGGCACCAGCAGCAGGCTGGCCAGAGGGCATATCAGTAGCAGTAAAAATGCAGTGCACAATGGGCAGTGTCTTTATAATTGGAGTGTGTGGACTACTACCCCCTTCACAGAGTCTAGGGAACATTACCTAAAACGCATACTGGAGCATAAATATGACTACAGTAGCCTGCAGGATTTCCTCCATGCTGTAGCACACTTCTACATGTTGTAGTTACATAAGTATGTACTGTACACTGAGCACAACACTCATTACTTCTTCTGCTGCCATGCATTTGGTTATTAAAGCTGTAAGCATGGCAGTGTGTGCTTCTCTTTGCCCACATGGAATTTGCAAAAAGCCATATTTCTCTGCAGCTGAATGTCACTTCAACCATGTGTCCCCAGTCAAATGTACTACAGGGAAATGTTTCGCTGCCTAGGTGCCTGAACCCCTTTTGATTGTAAGGGTGATTGCTTAAAAATGAATATAAGAATTACGAAAAAGTGGGTTTTCTACATATGTCGGGCTGAAAACCCCCATCAGTTTTAACTATAGTAGTATCTAAGTAATTTATTACATCTTTATTATGAGTACATGCAAGCTTAAGAAAACCTGTAGTTTGTTGTACATATTGTATAAATTCACCAATCAAACTGACTGGACCACCCAACAGAATAAAAATATCATCTAAAAATCTCAAGTCTTACAACGAGCAAAATATTTATTGTTATTAAATGCAGATTTCTTTTCCCACCCATATATAACCAAATGAGTGAACACCTGAGTACATGCAGCTCCAATAGCACCCCCTTGATTTCCTTGTAAAACTCCCTTTAAAATAGATACATTTATTTTCCAAAACTAAAGTCATAAGATCTAATATAAACCTAATTTCTCTGGTAGTCAAAAAATCATAAGAAATCAATACATCATTAAAAAAATTCCATGTCCAAATCAAGGGGAATACATGTAAACAAGTCCATCACATCAACAGTTAAAAAGCAAATATCAGCAGCCCATGAATCATTTTTTATTCTAGCCCAAAAATGCCAAGAATATTTAAGTATATCTGTGTGGTGCATGTAGAAATAAGTTTTAACTTCCTATCCACATATACTGCCAAGGGGTACGTTTTAGAATTTTTAACTGCAGCAATAGGCCTAAAAGGTGATACAGGCAAGTTTTTATGAATCTTTGGTATGCCAAAAATTGTGAGATTAAAAGGATTTGAATTTTTCAAAAATTATGCTCATCAAAAATTATAATACCTTGGGACAAATAAACATATAACTGTAAATCACTTTTCCTATGGGCCATATTAACTTCATTTCTAGATATGTGTACATATGGGTCTACTTCATAAGATTGAAATTTCAGAACATCGATCCTCTGATCATCACATCACACTTTTAATTATATTCTCTGTATTACTTTTGATTTTATCTATATTTTAACATTTGTGTTTTTAAATGTATACTCCCTGATTTTGTATTTGTATTTTAAACTGTATATTTATGCTTTTGTACACTGTACATTCCATACATTACTTATGTTATATTCTGTTAACTGCTTTTGGAATTTTTATCCCTTGGCCTCCACTGAAAATAGGCTCTGCTTGGCCCAGTGGACTTCCCCGGTCATCAAACTGGAAATAAATAAATAAATAAATAAATGATTTGAATTTGCTAACCAGGTAGGGTGGTAAGGTCCAAAGACCCTTTGTATCTGGGCAAAATAAAGTTGACAATTTGCTGTGCAAGCACAATACAGTGTATATGATAATCAGCTCTTGGTTATATACAGTACAGAGAATATGCAAGTTCTAAATATTAATTATATACATATATATATATATATATATATATATATATATATATATATATATATATATATATATATGGGTACATTTCAATCGACCGACAAGTCGGAAGACCGACATTCACTCCACCGACACATGAAAACATCGACAGCGCAAACACGGACATTTCACAGGTAAGACTTTTAAATTCGCTAATCATGCCTACCACACATGCATAACACTGCCACACTCCTAAACCATGGTAGGCTTGATTAGTGAATTTAAAAGTCTTACCTGTGAAATGTCCGTGTTTGCGCTGTCGATGTTTTCATGTGTCGGTGGAGTGAATGCCGGTCTTCCGACTTGTCGGTCGATTGAAATGTACCCATATATATATATATATATATATATATATATATATATATATACAGTAAACAAAGTTTACTAGTACTGCGGTTTTGCTTACAAGTCCAGCACGCGTGATACACTTTAACAGTGACTCAGTTTTGAAGTCTGAAGCTCATATGGCAGTACCAATGGGTAACAGAAGGAACATTAGAGAAAAAAGGTAGATTGTAAGCCTAGAACAGTTCATAGTGAGTGAGTGGGTAGTGTTAGTTGTAGGTAGTATCTCATATGAACAATTTTTATCCTAAAAAAAGCCTAAAATTAAAGGTGCATGAAAGCCGGCAATTAATATTTCTTTTGAATTGCTTTAATGGTGCAAATGGTTAATAAGAACATGTAATATCCTTTTTATTTCTTTGCTTTCACTCTTAGCAATGCTCCCACTATTCTTAAAAAACACTTTGTCTGTCCATCTCCAATTTCTTCATTGTGTTAAGTTATTAAGCATTCTTTTTTTCGCTCTTCTATGTCTTCATCGAATATTTAGCAATGTTACGTTATTTCCTATACTTCTGAGTTATTGAATTTATTTTCTTCTCTTCATTTACATTCTCAGTATCTTCCTTCCTTTCCTTAATTCTACAGCTTTTTCTGACTCCAGTGATTCTTATTTTCTGCAACCATCTCTTCTTTTGTTTAAATAGAGTTTTCCCTCCTTCCATTTTTTTATCATTTTTTTATTTTGCTGAGTGAATTTTATTTGACATTGATCATCTTTCTTTCATTTGCTTCTTATTTCCTCTACATCTTTTTAAAATATGGCATTCACACTATCATCCAGTACATCACATATATTTGTAGTTCTGTTGTTCATGTTCAGCACTTTTCAAAACAAACATTTAGTATTAGTGTACTTATGTTTAATATGTAAAAATACTTAAATACCTAGGCCAAGCAAATAAGTTGTATGAAATTCCTCTTGTTCCTGTGTGCAGAAAATCTCTGAAAATATCAACAAATGCCTCTAGCACCAGGAAAGTGAATGAATTGTGAATGTGTTCATTGTTTCATTCATTGTGAATGATTTTCTAGCATGTCCAACAAGGCAGCACCAGTTCCATAACTTCCAAAGAGCCAAATATATAAACTTGTTTCAGCTACTACATACACATAGCCTTTATCAGTATTGGTACATATTGGAAATGGTTTATGTTTGGCACTTTTACAGGTTATAGAATGCCTTTGAAAGTCATTCACAGTGTGGTATTCATTTGCCTGGTGCTGGAGTCTGCACCTAACACTGGTTACACCAAATTCTCTTTCAATAAATTTGCAATTAGCCAGCTGACTATGCTATGTTGACTAGGTGATTTAATTTTGATTTTCTAGTCACCAGTCCAGGATCCTTTGTCATCAAAGCTTGCTCACTTTCCTCTTACAGTTATTCCTTACACATGATTAAAATCTCTCATTAACATCCTTTCTTTTCAACAGAGCAGTTATTAACTCAATGACAATGTGAAACACTTGCTTATTTTTATCTTCCTTATTTGTTTTTCTTTGTATTTGTCCAAAAAAAACTAGCAGATCCACTAGTTCAGGAGTGAAATCCTAATGTTCCTCTCTTGGGATATTTTGTAGTGTATACATATCCTTGGCTTTGCTTCTTAGCAGTTTTACAATATTTTCCTCACATACAACCTTGGGAGGGGGTCTGCTTTGCTGTCTGTATTAAAGCATCTCATAACTTTATATCTGCAGTACTAAGGCACAGTACTAGTAGCAATTTCAGCCTCAGATACTTCTGTGTAAGCTCATATCCCTTTAATAATGCTTCCATGTAACTCACTATCACCTTTGTCCTTCCAAACAACTTCTTTTGATACTATTGCTGCTAACCACTTGAGATCAATGCCCAGTAAGAACCTCTGCAGATATATTTCATTAATCCTCCTTCCATATGCATGACGTTCTGCTCAACCAGCAAGTCTGTTTATCACACTGCTTTTCAGTTTGCTTTTCACCCCTCCATATCTCACTTCAAAATCTCAGACTATCCACTGCTTTCTCACCTTGTGTTTGCAAGGTCTTCACTTATGGATCTTCACCAGCAGTCATTGCTTTCCTGCATATCAGATGTTTTAACAGTCAGCTTTCCAGCCTCTACACTGTTCATTATAGAAATAATCATACTTTCAATAGATCACCCCTCTTTAAGAGTAAAGGAATATTTATTTAAAAAACACTAAAAGAATAAAAACTTTATAATAACATGAAATACAATTCATAACATTTTATTAATTCAGTAATGAATATTTATAAATTTTAATACTTTTAAATAAAATCAAGGTTCTCTAAATAAACATTTTGTTTTTTCACCTTAGAGTTATGAAGAATATTTCTTTCCCATAATATATATATATATATATATATATATATATATATATATATATATATATATAAAACACAGGTCCATATTTGAAATATTGATGCTATGCACTGTGAAAGTTGCTGATGTTGCAGGATTCATTGCAACAGACCCTTAATCAGGAATATGAAGTCAGAAACACAAGTAGATGTTGTCATGTACTGATAGGCACTGATACGTCAGAGACAGGACCTGTGTGGTGAAAAGACAAAACATAACAGCCAATCCTCTGGCCATCATTTAGATAGGCCCACAGTTGAGAGCTATGCAGCCAGACTGCATTCCATGCAAAACTAGCATGTACACACAAACCCTGTAAAACTAGCAGTATTCAATGCATATAACAGCAATACTCACACTCTGTCCCTAGGTCTGGAACCTTATACAAACATGTAGTTGGCCTGTATCTGCAAGTGCTGTTGTAAGAGGTATTACTACCTGCTGTCTGCAACATTGCTGCCCACACACAGGAAGGATGTCTTCCATACAGGAAAGGTAAAGGGACAATGCCTACATGATGTAGATATTTATAGTAGTGGGTTGCTATGAGATTGGCTATGGGAAGTACTACTCAGCTGGCCGCATGCAATTAGCAAGTGCGAAACACCAACTGGTGCAGAGGCCATCATCTGATCATGCACATCACCTAAAAAAGCCATGCTGCAACCTATTCAAACCAGATACTGTTAAACAAAAGAATGGACGGTGCAAAAGTAAAACTAGTAAAAATAACACAAGCACCGGAGTCCCAGCACAAGTGCCAAAATTGTTTTCATTAAACTGCTGCTGTTGCTGCTCTACTATTTAGTTATTCTAGCCCTAATTTTGGCGAGAGAGAGAGAGAGAGAGAGAGAAAGGGAGAGAGAGAGAGAGAGAGAGAGAGAGAGAGAGAGAGAGAGAGAGAGAGAAAAACAAACAAACAAACAAAAAAAAACAAACAAGGAAGACATCCAACTGGTACACAGAAGAAAGCACAGTAATAAAACAGGTATGTGAAACATGTCAACATGTAATTGAAGGTTGTACTTGGTCTGTAATAATTGGATAGATGATGTTGAAAGATTTATATGTGCCACGAAGACTTGCTGTAATGATGTCCTGCTGAATAACTGCTATGGGCATAGCATCTGGCCCTGTGGGCAGTGGGCTATACCTGTCAACTGTGCAGATCTGCACAACATGTCAAGATCTAAGCCATCATAGTGTTTGTTCTGTTCCTCCAAACATTTATATTAGTCTGGAAAATAGCTGAAGATGGAAGTAATGAAGGCCTGATAGACACATGAGTTTCAGACCTCACCACCTTCAGAATAGTCATGGTAATGTGAAATGTATCATGCTCAAACTTCATAGGTTTGCAATAGACATGTCTACGATCTGTCCATATATATCCCCCCAGTGTTAGACTGTGTCCACATGTGATGCTCTGTTTTGTAGCAAAGCAGAATAGTTCAGCTGTGTAGGAAGGAGGTTCAGAGTGTGGATCTGATGTCTGAATGCACTATATATATATATATATATATATATATATATATATATATATATATATATATACACATGTATGTCTACATACACACACACACACACACACATATATATATATATATATGGATATATATATATATATATATATATATATATATATATATATATATATATATATATATATATATATATATATATATATATATATATATATATATACATTTTCCCCTACTGTTGAATGACTGTGCTGCATGATATGTTTGAGAAAACATCACACATATCGGCAGCTCAGATGGCTTAGTGGTAAATTGCTGTGGCTATGGTGTGCAGGGTCCTGGGTTAGACACTTGCAAGTGCTGATAATTTATTTTCTGGCCAGAACAAGGGCTGTTGGATACAGAGTGATTAAGGCATGTTTAAGCAGTTGTAAGTGAGTGCGAAATGGATAGTTATGTATGGTGTGAAATTCTTTTTGGGAACAGATTGCCCTTTTTTTGTTAAGGTGAGAGTGGGATGTTGGGGAAGGATAGTAGGTATATTTGGGGAGGTAGGTTGGGTCGGAAATCAGACAAGACAGACAAGACAGCATACAGGGGTGGTATGTGACACATGTGGGGGTAATCACCTTGGCCAGGAAGGGGTGTTTGGAAATTGGAAGCCCATGAGCCCCAAGTAGAAACAGTGGGACTGAGGTCCCCACCCATGGGCAGTCACCACTGCACCTTCATGGCCCTGAACATAGCTATGCTGGGGGCTGAGCAGGAGGGGCCGGCTGACCCTCTAATTGCGCCATGAGGCCCTCAGGATGGTGTAGCACATCCCCCAATTCTCTGCAGAGCTCCCTATTCACAAGACCCTGGACCTGACTTCAGGTGACAGGATCCTGTCTATGCCCGCTCTTGGGGTGGGGGCGATCTCTATCCCCTGAGGTGGTTCCACTTGAAGGTAGTGCAGAACCAACAGATGAGGAGGTCATGGGGTGGGTCCTGGATGTGCTATGGCCAGATGAGGTGGGAGAGGTGGGTCTGCTGGGAACGGCCTTCCCAAACATGCTATTGTGTTGCAGTTTTAGAACATGTGTGGGTTAGTAATAGTCAACACAATCCAAGATTAGTTATAACAGCATGCATAGATATTCCTCATTAACCCAAAACACCAGATTTGGAACAGTCTCATAGCAAACAGAACACATGCATATATGGAACCACAGTGGCCATTACAATGGCATGCAAATTACATTGATAGCAACAGGCTACCCATGATAGTGTTTCAACATGGAACATGAATAGAAACACATTTCAATATTTGTTGAGCAATAGGATATATGTCCCAACAGTAGGTTTGTTGTAACATACCCATTGATTTGTGTGTTAAGATTATTGTTGCAGATATGATGGGGAGAGAGATGTCAATTAATAACTATTATATCCTTGCAGTATGAGGTCTTCAGACCTTTTTTTCCTGTTTATGTCTTCCAAGTACCATGTCCCGGGATTGTCTCCCTGCATATACTCCCCAGGAGAATGATATAATAAAGAACTTCCTTGTCCAACATCACAGAACCCTCTTTGGATGCAAGGCCCATGATCTGCAGGAGAGGACTGGCCTGTGGAATGAGCTCGTCCACAGGGTAAATGATGTTGGCCTGCGTAACCACAGTTATGAGCAGGTGCAACATCATTGCACTGATCTCATCTGCCACACCTGTCAGTGTGCTGCTGCACTTAGGAGGAACCAGCTAGCCACAGGTGGAGGTCATTCCATCCAGCCCACCACTGACACATGCTGAGGAGCTCGTTGCCAGACTTGGGGCACCTGCCCGCCAGCCAAGCCAGGAATCTGATGATAGCATTGTGCAGGTGAGTGGTACCCACACAATGGATGAGGAACAAGCAGGTAAGGCCCCAGGGCCACATTAGTAGACCACTGTTGCTTATCCATCTTCATCTGTAAAGTATCTTCATGCATATGTCAGATAACAGTCTGTTGCTGCAGTGTAGTAATGAACAGATGTGCATATTCTCTAGTATTGATGGTTTGTTCTGTTGATGTACTGAAATGCTGCTCCCACCCTGTACCAATGCCACAGGTGTGGCTACCATCATTACATCTGTCCCACAACTATGTAGGTCCCTCTGGTATACAACTGGAGCAGCAGCCTGTAGCTGTTGAGTATGGAGTTGTTTTATTCAGGTTTGCCAATACACTGGCCATGTTATGGCCATGGTATTTGCCATGCACACATTTAACACACCTACCCATAATGCATGCTGTACATGTTCACTTATTGTTGCTGTTAATTGCACTGCATCACAGTGGTCCCCATGGTGGCATATCTGAAGTGTATGCAAGAGTCCTGCAGTATACCTAACAACCTGTCAGTGCAAGATGTGTGGCCAGCGATGAACATAATGGTGAGACAAATGGCCTACAGTAGGGACATGTCTGAAACATTATCCTTATATAGTGGTTACAACAGTGTATACACCACTATTACAATAGAAACTATTACAGATCTACACAATGGCATATCACAATACCACATTCCACACCTTTTACAACCTTTAATGTGATCCTAACATGAGAAATGAATGTGTAATATGGAATCCTATGTTAGGACAACAAATATAGGGAATACATACCTTAACAAACACTGGAAGCATATGTGCACACACACTCTAAATAACATATTGTGGAAGCAGCTTTTGGGGTACTGACAGCATTCACTCTTCTTGAGTACACACCTTCTATCAAGTACAGGGCCTCAATGTCACACTGAGTAATGGTCTTCTGTCCAAAAAGTATGTCCATCACATTTCCCACTCACCTGCAGCAGAGGCAGCCATGGCTTGCACACATCTTACAAACCATGGAATGGATCTCATATCCAAAAGTTAGCACTCAGGAGTGGGAGACATAGCCTTACCTCAACATTGCATATACCATGGCAAACAGTGCAGACAGTCATGTATGTAACTATGAAGTATAGGACAACATTAATGTAGAAAATAAACATATGCCCATCCAAGACAGATGACAACACATGTTGCAAACTGGTCATGGAGGCTGCCCAGAAACATACAGCAACACTGAGGGACTTGCAGCAATGTCTAGCAAGTACTGCCTGTGTAGTACCAGTGTCGACAATTGCCTGGACTCTGCATAAGTGTGGCTTATGGGTTAGGGTAATCAGATGGAAGAGTTGTTCCACAGAAAGCATCATCCAGGGCTCTCTACAGGTAGCATATGCATAACATCTTTTCCAAAGGCATGTGTTGCAATGTGTAATGGTGTACCGAGATGAAGGCTGAAAGCTACAGACAGTATTAATAAAGATACATGTGGTGCACAAGCAACACCTCACTCCACCTCAGGCCCACCACCCCCATCTGTACCTTGCTGGTGCCAGTGTACACCTTTAGGTTTGCTGTTCATTAGCAGGAACTAGGCTGGTAGACATGATGTTCTGAATTTGGAATACTGCAAAATGACACTGATGTGTGGTCCATAGTTGTCAAGCATCTGCAATAAGGATGATGATGGGGAGGGCTGTCATCCTGAAACACAACAGTGAACTGAAGCATACATCCAAAGCTCGCTAAGAATGGCTGCATCTGAACACAGTCAAGGTCATGAATTGTGCCAGACATAACCCTGACTCCACAGCAATAGTGAAGGCACTGTGTGACTTCCAAGGGCTGTGCACTTGAGTTGACCTTGCAATCCAGCAGAGTTGGGGGACATTTGTAGGGTGGAGTAACCAAATAATGGCAAGTGAAGATGGGCCATGCTCGTATTCTCCTTCCAGGAATAGTGACTACTGTAGTTCACTTAACAGGTGCTGTAACAAACCATCATGTTAAGGGTATGCACACTTATGCAACCCACATATTGTATGCATCTCAATCAGCATCTGCACAACTAACACATTTGTTTGATACTGCATTTAATTGCACAGGTCATATGTCGCATATCAGGTGCGTGTAATGTTAACACATGCAGTAATGTGACCCCAATGCATATCATGGAAGAGGTTGGCATGTCAATAAAGGTGTGTACACTCCTCATAGCCATAGTAAGCTTTGAAGGTTGTCAGTGTAATTGGATTTTATTGCTTATACATGCACTGCTGATGATGAGATCTGCATATCAGAGGTCAGGCATTCACTATTGACATCTGTCCTCATATCATCCCAGGTATATGTCAGACAAACACATAGGGGCTGTGAGCAATTGAGCAAACATAACTGCCACACATATACACATTCAGCAATGGTGTGTACACTCATGAGGTATGGTGCACAGTACATGCCAGGGTGCTGAACAGGTGCACAGCATTACTGTGTACATGAGTGCAGTGTGTTCCAGGGGAAGGAGCATCACCTGCTAACACAACTCATGGATCACAGACAGTGGCGGCTGATGACTTCAAATCACAGGGGGGCTGCAGGAGACAGCTGAATGGGTGGGGTCAAGGGGGTGTGGTCAACCAGAAAGGGGAGGAGCTATGCACAAAACCACAAAAAACTAACTTTAATTAAATACGCTGCCCTGGGTGGCAAACCATCATTATGAAAGTCCAATCAAGACAAAAATAAGTGTAGAAGAATAAAAATATTTCAATGCATTGGCTGCATGACAGCTTACTTAATATCTAGATGGAAACAAAAGGTTGTGAGGCATGAAAAAATAAATTACTTTTAAATACATTACTGGAATGCCAGTCAAAATCAAGTACAAGAAAACCAGAAGCACTCAACTCAAACCACTTCTCCTTGCACTGCAGTCCTAATTATAATATATTCAGCTTTATTAAAGTACCAAGTAACATGCTGAAAGTAGAAATCTATGTGATGCCCCACTTGTAAAAATGTTTCTTATCCAAAAAGACCTGCTGCCTGACAACTTGTTTCATGGGGAAAACATGATAAAAGTAAAAATGAAAAGCAAACAAGAAACAAGCTCAAGATACATTGCTTAAAGGATTACTGTACAGGTTATGGACCACACATGATTGGCATTCTGTTTAGTTTACGGGTAAAGTCTGTAGAGATGACTGGAAGTCTCCAACAAGTGTAATGAGCTTTTTAAAATAATGGAATCCTGTCCTTTAATACCCAAGGCTTATACATTATCTAGTCAAGTATTCTCTGCATGGCAACAACAGAAAGGCTTTCAATGTTGGCAATTCTTTAACAGTATGCTTATTAAAGCTTACTTGCATCTTACGATCTCAGACAAGCTTACCTTATGGTCATTAAAGCATTGCTACTTAAAAGCACAGAGCAACAGGCACTTTGAGTAATAAGCATAAATCAACAGTACAAAAATATGACAGAAACCAGACCATTCTGCAAAATCAAGGACAGATGAAAAGCCACTGTAGTACTTATGCAGTGTGTCCTCCCAATCCAAGGTAGATACAACTACTCCTTGCCTTGCTTGGACACATCCAGAGTCACTACATGGGGAGTGGGGTGCAACAAGCATGTCACAATTTGAAATCTCACTGGCTGACTGTGATGGCCCTGACACATTTGTCATACCTCTCAACCTCAAGAGCAAGAAATCTGGACAAAGCCATACACAGAAGTGGGACAAAGGCCCAACAATAAGGACAATTTTTAAATATTGCTCTAATAAACTTAGAAAGATAATAGAATAGGTCTTGCATTAGTATGAATTTTCTGAAGGGTATAAAATCTGAAACTCAAATGTCTGTCATTTTCTAACTTCAGTCTTTAGTGATGTCACTAATTTGCCAAAAACACAATTTTATGAAAAATGGACAAAAGCGTGATGCAAAATATAAAATAGACACACAATACAGCTGCTACCTGTCAAAGAAGGGACACTTTAATATTAGTACTGCTACCTTGAGCAGCTGACAAAATATAAAAGAATCTACATGCATTTCAAGTAATCTATAACTTTGATTATTACAGTTATTTCTTAATTGTAAACCCTCCATGTTTTCTTCCAAAATTGCTATTTTATGGAGGGATTATAAGGGGAAGAGCAACATTTTGAGCCAAAAATTGGGGACAGTTGAGAGGTTGGCTATGCCTAATTCTATAAAGCAATTTATTTGCATGTACCTCTCAACCTGTTAATGCAGTAAATCTGAACAAGGCCAAATATATTGGGGGCACATATAAACAGTACTAAAAATTGCTCTTGTATAAATTGAGACAGTTGATAGAACAGCTCTTACTTTAACATGCATTTTTCTGAAGGTTATGAAGTCTGAAACTTAGAGTGACTTCTGGCAAATCATTTAGGAATTAAAACTACAAATTTTATGAACAAACCAAAAATAAGAAGCAAAAATCTATTCATTCTTTGAAAATCTGGACAGTTGGGAGGTATAGTTCAGCTGGGCCTGTCTGAGTTTGCTGCCCTTCCCCGCTTGACAAAATAATGGTTGAATGGAGCCTCTGCAGCCATTCCAATGAACCATTATACTTGGCTATTTCACTCCATTTACCATAAACACTAATGTGCATACTGCTTTACTTCTATGATGAGTTGGACTTCATTTGAAAGTTTTATTTTGTATTTTACAGCACAAACACTAAGTCATCTGTTAAACAAAGCAATGCAGTCTCACAATGAAAACTTAGCATTAAAACTTCTCTGCCCTTGAAACTCACATTCATTGAAACAGCATTGAAACCCACATTCAAAGAAAATACATTTTGCCAGTGACAGATAAAGATTAATTTTGGGCTGTTTTGAATCATAGGCTCCTTGCATATGAAACATACATGTGCTCTTTGATACACCTTCCTCATTGTACTAAAATTATATTCCTTGTACAATACAGTACACTTGTTACAGGATGTTTTAAATTTGTTTTGAACATTTTTCCAGTAAGCAATGAAACAAACCATATGCACCCATAATGGCAAAACTGCCCAGTTGAGAACATTTATCATAAAAAGTCTACTCAGACTTCCACAGTCCACCATTATTAGTAAATATACACAATTCCACAGTCCACCATTATTAGTAAATATGCACAATTCCACAGTCCACCATTATCAGCAAATATGCACAATTCCACAGTCCACCATTATCAGTAAATATGCACAATTCTACAGTCCACCTTTATCAGTAAATATGCACAATTCTACAGTCCATTATCAGTAAATATGCACAATCTCTAAAGTCAGTCATCTAAATAATTCCACATTAAAGAAATCTGTAACTAATGAAGTGGTTGCTGCTAGCAATCACCTTTATATTTCATGGTTTTATCGAAAAATAAAGTGTCTGTTGCCCCGCAGGAATAAATTGTCTATATTACATTAAAAAAATGATAAGCTAGTAATAATATTGCAAGAGGAAATGGATGGCAAACTGATAACGAACTCATAGTTAGTATCTTCACCAAGGAGAACATTCTCAGTACGGCAGCATCTACCCCTTGTGGGAGAAGAACCCACAACCTTCTGCATCAAAAGCAAGTACACAGCCTGTTGTGCTATAGTATTAACTTGGCAAAGCGCTAAACTTCTATTCCCCTGCAACTCTCAGTTCCTTGTAAAATCTACTCAATACTCAACTGCATCTCAACTTCGCAGCTCAAGAAAACTGGAAAAAGCCAAAATGTATTGGGGGGGTCAAAAGCCCCAAAACAGGGACACATTAAACATTGCTTGTATAATCTTGGAAAGTTGCTAGAATAAAATGTTGTGTTGCCACCATATATTTTACTGCCAAGGTCCCTGAGCAAAAAACAGTCAGAGTAACATACCACTATGCCACATCAGCTGCTTTGTAAAAAAGAGGAAGACTGAAACTTAAATGGCTATCATTTAGTGAATTCAGTTCTCACCATAGCTGTCAACCTCTTAGTACAAAACACCTGGACAAACCCAGTAATGAGGGAATACAGCCCTCAAACATATTCAGTGAATTCAGTTCTTGCCATAGCTGTCAACCTTAGCACAAAAACCTGGACGAAGCCAATAATGGGGGAATACAGTCCCAAAAATAGGGACAAATTTAAAATATTCATCTTATAAACTTGCTAAAAAAAAAAAGGTTGTGCTACTATGTATTCTGAAGAACATGAAGTTGGAAATTCAAATGCCGGTCAATTTTATTGCGGACAGAACAAAACAATTTTCAGCAGACGCAGGGATTAAAACTGCAGACACATCTTTGTAAAATGGCAGGGCACCAGAGCAAATCCAAACAAACACAGGCAGGAGATGCACACTCCACACAGAAGCCACCCCAACCAAGAATCAAACCAGAAAACCTATAGCTGTGAGGCAACAATACTACCACCGCACCATCAATTATGCAAGGAATTAAACATTCAGAAACCTGAAGTCTGAAATTCAAATGCCTGTCAATTTTACTGCGGACAGAACAAAACAATTTTCAGCAGAGACGAGGGATTAATACTGCAGACACGTCTTTGTAAAATGGCAGGGCACCAGAGCAAATCCACACAAATACAGGGAGGAGATGCAGACAGAAGCCACCCCAACCAAGAATCAAACCAGAAAACCTATAGCTGTGAGGCAACAATACTATCACTGCATCATCAATTATGCAAGGAATTAAACATTCAGAAACCTGAAGTCTGAAATTCAAATGCCGGTCAATTTTACTGCGCACAGAACAAAAACAATTTTCAGCAGAGACGCAGGGATTAATACTGCAGACACGTCTTTGTAAAATGGCAGGGCACCAGAGCAAATCCACACAAATACAGGGAGGAGATGCACACAGAAGCCACCCCAACCAAGAATCAAACCAGAAAACCTGTAGTTGTGAGGTAACAATACTATCACTGCACCATCAATTATACAAGGAATTAAACATTCAGAAACCTGAAGTTTGAAATTCAAATGCCTGTCAATTTTACTGCGGACAGAACAAAAACAATTTTCAGCAGAGACGAGGGATTAAAACTGCAGACACATCTTTGTAAAATGGCAGGGCACCAGAGCAAATCCACACAAACACAGGTAGGAGATGCAGACTCCAAACAGAAGCCACCCCAACCAAGAATCAAACCAGAAAACCTATAGCTGTGAGGCAACAATACTACCACTGCACCATCAATTATGCAAGGAATTAAACATTCAGAAACCTGAAGTCTGAAATTCAAATGCCTGTCAATTTTACTGCGGACAGAACAAAACCAATTTTCAGCAGGGATTAAAACTGCAGACACGTCTTTGTAAAATGGCAGGGCACCAGAGCAAATCCACACAAACACATGGAGGAGATGCAGACTCCACACAGAAGCCACCCCAACCAAGAATCAAACCAGAAAACCTATAGCTGTGAGGCAACAATACTATCACTGCACCATCAAATACAAGGAATTAAACATTCAGAAACCCTTAAGTCTGAAATTCAAATGCCTGTCAATTTTATTTAACATTTTTAATCAGGACAGTCTGACTTGGAACAAATAAACAATTTTCAGCAGAGGCCCAGGAAGAAATAATGTAGACATGTCTTTGTAACATGGGAGGACACAAAAGCAAACCCACACAAACACAGGGAGAAGATACAGACCCCACAAAGAAGGAACCCCAGCCAAGAATCAAACCCAAGAACCTGCAGCTGTGAGGCAACAATGCTACTACTACACCATCAAATATCAAGCATTGCAGCATTTACAAACCACAGATATTATGAGGAACAGATCAGATCGAATATGAGGCAAAAATCTGAAATTTTTTTACAAATGGTGGTGGGTAGGGAACTCAAGTCTTTAACACCTGCATACAGGGTACAGGGTTCAAGCCTGAGGCATTCCCTACCACACCACCATAAGCACCTGGGGCATTTTCACACACACACACACACACACTCTCCAGTAAAGCACAAGCACCATACACAAATAAACATTGTAAATTAAAAAGCACAAACTCCATACAAATAAACATTGTAAATTAAACGTACATCCTTCTCCTTGTGTCCCCCTATGGGGATGGCAGGACTGCCTTGAGCATGCGCATAGACCGACAGTAGTCGGGACTCGGTCTATGCGCATGCGCGAATTTTGAAAAACTAATTTTTTTTATTTTTCATTTTTCTTTCTTCTTTTTCTTTCTTTTTTTATTTTTGAGGGGGCTGCAGTCCGGCAGCCCTATGCCACGAGCCGCCCTTGATCACAGAGATGATTAATGTTGGTAACAAGGATTGAGTATAGCTGTGGTGCATGCTGTTGAGTGCCATATGGCATGCATGTTGACTGTTGGGTAATGAGAGATCTGTGTAATATCTTTGTGCAATGCAGCTGTAAGTGTGTGTGTGTGTGTGTGTGTGTGTGTGTGTGTGTGTGTGTGTGTGTGTGTGCGTGTGCATGTGTGTGAGTGTGTGTACAGGTAAGCAATGATGTACAGGTCTTAAATTACATTTTTTGTTTTTCCCTCACAGGTGGCATGGTGGGTCAGGGTCCCTCCTGCAGTCAAACTGATGTTAGTGTCCATGCAGACTCTGACAATGATGATAGGTATGGAGAGGCACAGGCAGGGTTGTCAGGGGCTGAAGTTGTGCCATTGGTTGACATCCCACTTTTATCCACCCCATCTCTGCACACAGTCACAATGCCTATACATACCCCATCACCAGTGGCCATAGATGAGGGACAGTTGGCGGGTGGTGGCATGGGACAGGACAGTGTGGTGACTATGGCAAGTGTGTCTATACACAGCAGCCATAGCCAGATGACCAGTGTGGTACCACACAGGCAGATGTACAAGGGTTCTCAAAGGAGGGCTGCTGGCCACAGCAGGTGTCACCAGATGCATGTTTTGGGCCATCATGGAGGCACAGACACATATGGAACATTATACCAGACAGAGTCTGAGGCTCCAGAGGGCTACTCATTCTGCTGTACTTGACAACATCTGTGATCTTGCAGGTGCCCACTGTTATTTGCAGTGGTCCTGGATAGATGGTTGGGTGAGATGGTGGGAATCCTTGACCTTGCAATGTCTGTGTTAGAGCATATGGTGGGAGTAGGGTGACAGCCACGTGGATGTAGGTCAGTAACACCAACAGGTGGAGGTCAATATGGATGTGCAACAAGTCACAGCTGCTCCTGTAGTGGCAGTACCAGCACCAGCACTGCAGGGGAGGTGCTGTCCACACCACAACACAGCAGACCACATGCACATGGTCCTGACATGTCTCAACAGGACCCAGATCCAGTGGACATTTGTCATCATCAGGGGAGAGTACCATATCTGGGCTTGTACCTGGTAGTCCCCGTGGAACCCCTGGCAGGTGCAGTTCTCGTGTCCGTAGCCCGACACGGTGAACTGTACAGTCTGCAGCTATCCAACAAATCCCTGTATAGGACAGCCACATGGCAGAACTGTGTGCAAACATACACAAATACACACACACACACACACACACACACACACACACACACACACACACACACACACACACACACATACATCACCAACACAGCTAGGGCACCGCCATACCTATACACACCACATCTGCACAGCCCAATTCATAACGAAACCCCCTAACACACGGACATGATGTCAACCAAACAGCTCAGCCTAGGTCTCTGGCAAACCCACAATACACCCTGTGCATATGATGATACCTGTGCCACATCCCTGTCATCCATACCATTGATGCAGGGACATGCTAATATGGTTCTGATGCACAGGGTGAATGTACTAAGGTTTAGCAATGTAATGCTGTGTAACATGTTTTCAGCTGGAAAGTTTAATGCTTACATGTCAGGATGTGTAGCTGTCCAGCCATGATGCATTATAGCTGTTATTAACACCGACTGATTGTGGTCTCCATAATGTATTCAGTTTGTGTTTTAGGTGTCTATGTGTCAGCAGGATGTTGTTCTGCTGTTGTTTCCTACAAGGGGTATGGCACTTTGGTGACACATTGACTGTGTCATATCCTGGGTGCATCTAAACACAAGTAACATGTCTGTATAGCAGTTACTGCATGTGCCACATGGCAGATAGGTCTGAGGGAGTATACAGGTAAGTGCATGGTGGCTGATGTCAGCAGCCCTTCTACAGTGGACAATGGTAAGTGAACTGGGTAGCACACACCAAATGTTTGTGAATTACATGCACACACACACACACACACACACACACACACACACACACACACACACACACACACACACACACACACACACACAGAGGCTTTGGTGTTGACGCAGTACACAGAGAATACTGTACACATGGATGTACTTAATTCTGGAGTGAACTCATTTTAGCCTATGTAATTCCACCAAGACAAAATAGGCAAAATATCATATCAGTAAATAATCAGTTTTCCAGTTTAATGTCATTGACGATGGTACTGGCAGGGTATATGTCCTCTTCACCAATGTAGTACAATCCTGGAGATGGTAAACATAGGTGTGCTGGTGTAGGTGGCACAGCCCACCACCTTGGAGGGTGTGGGGTGGCGTAGAATGTGTGATTGACAACTACTTAAGCTGTTAACATAAACTGTACAATCTTACAGCAGACTAAGCCGGGGGATACACACAACAATAACCCCAATGAGGGCGGCTGTGCCCACAACATCCACACCCAATGATATATACCAAACTCCAGTATCGCTGTACAACTGTACAGTGGGGAAGAGGGCATTTACATATCTACTGCTAGTTTTGATGGAATTAATTTCCACAAGATGATTCCTTTGAAATGTTAGTGTTTGCCAGTCAGTTCTCAGACAGATGACCTTCTGGGACATGTATTTTCTGCAAACTGAAGTAGATCCCTTCACATACACACACACTTACTTGGCAACACTGACAGTAGAACTCCTACCTAGGTACTTATTACTACTAATGTGTTTGGCCTTAATTGCACACACCACCCAACTTTTAGGATGAGGTGTGTCCTGAGTTTCTTGTTAAGTGAAGAACATCACAAGGCCTTGTGCAGTATGGTCATGGGTGATGTACGGGGTGTTAATGAACAATACATAGTATGGCATACTGTCATATACACATTGACAAAACATAACAGTCATAGACACATCTGAGAGACCTGAGTTTATCAGTGCTATCTTGTCAGTGAGTCCATTCTGTTACATATAATTTGCACACAGCACATGCATCATTGGGCTGGATAGTGTAATCAGTTACCTGTATGGTTGATGGTGACAGTGGTCCTCATACAGTGGAACTTGGGACATGTACTGGGGGTACCATGGTGTAAAGACAGTATACCCAGCACCCACACCCCACATTGGATATTTTACTCACTGGAACCCATGATAATGCTCTGATATACCCACAAGCACACATTGACCAGTATTGCAATACAACCCCTTGTCTAGCTAATCAGTGCTACTGATCACTGCTACTAATCAGTGCTACTACAGGGATATGCATTTATTGCACATGCCACAGGGATAGTAGGGTGTGGGGTTTGTCATGGCTCTCCTAATGGCAGCAACATCACTATCCTTATAATGTATGGCAAGGAGTATTGTATTTGGAGAATGTGGCCTCAGAATGCTGTATCCTACAAATATACACACTTGCATGCATACACACACTTGCCAGGCCTCAGAGGGTAACCCATGCCTATCTACCCATTAGTACAACAGTGTTATGCTGGTACTGCAAGCTCCAGCTAGCCCATAGGGTGAAGAGTGTAACAAGGTACATTTAATGTTCATTACAGCAGCAGCCATTTCTAACAATGGCAATGGGGGTGTAGTGGGTGAGACGGCCCTCAGGGTATTATCAACTACAAGTTTACAAACAAACATACACTGTTATTTTCATTAATGCACACTGCCTCATTTGTCAGTACTGGGGTCCATAGGTGCAGGTGTTCCTAGGAGTGTACAAGGATAATGTACATGGACAGATGAGAAGAGTAGGGGATGTGGGTACAGTGGTATCATGCCATCTGACATTTGTCAGCAGCCAATCTATCAACTGATGCCACTTGAGTGATCCCCAGGGTGACAGTTAAATATAACATCCAATCATCTGGTTTTCTCTTGCAGAGGACCACTGAGGTGCTCCAACTGACATGTACGCAACATATATTACATAACATGGCCAGTGTCTGGGTTAGAGACCTGCATCCAAGCATGTTCTGTTGATTGTGGTAGTCTAGTTGAAGTATGCATGGCATGTGGTGCATAAAGGGTGGGGTTTCCTAGCTGTGGCATTCATAACACAGCTGGGCAGACATGTCAGTGTCAGTCAAGCATAGATTGCCTGTAAGCAGCAAGATGGATACCAGATATCTGCACATCTGTACAGAGGACAGACAGAAATCAGCTAGCCAACAGGTTATGCATTAGGATGAATGCTTTGACAGATAGACGTCTGGCACTGATAGGTATGCCATTACTACATGACAGCAGCCCTCAATGACATGTCCTATACACATAGTAGTCTACAATTGATATCCACATATCAGATCAATATCCAGTAGCAAATACTTAATAAGAGACAGCTCACACACCAAGAAAAAGATAGTCAGTACTCAGAGTCCAGCTTTGCATGCAGGGGTGTATGGTTCCAATACTACAATCTGCAATCACCTCTTACTTGGGAAAACACTGTTAACAGTAGTAACGTAATGATGCAATGCATGCTAGTGTGACTGCATATAACCTGGGATACTACTCATGTATGAAACACATACAAAGAGAAAAAATTGTTGTACTAGTCATATATACTCAGGTGTCCAATACCGTATACTCACACCTCTTGCTACTTTAATGACAGCACATAGAAGCATGTTATGTACATGGAATTAAATGCACTTATTAAAGAGGTCATTACCCTGCTATTTCATCAGACTGGAATGTGATCACTAGTTACCAGGGCTGAGTTATGCTTAGCAGGTGTAAGCACTGCTTAAATAAAAATTCTAAGCACATTTGCACACTGGTAAGTGAAGCCTACATGGTGTAGGTGCCTTATCATTTAACCATACTTTAGCAGCTCTTACCGTCTTGCAAACCCATGCAAACCTGCTTAAAGCTGCTTAAAACTGCCTTAACCAATCTGTATCCAATAGGCTTTGTTGCCTAGAAACAAAATAAACAGCCCTTGAACCCAGGACCCTGTACACTACAGTTGCAGCAGTTAACCACTAGGCCATCAGAGCTGTGAATATTTTTGCTGTTTTTTCAGATATATCTGTTAGTACACATACTGAATAGTAGTGAACAACTGCTTTGACTTCTACAATTGTTTAGTACTTGTTAATGAAAATAGTGTTGAATCAGTATGTTGTTATATCTAAATATACACATATCAGATAAATATGGTAGGATACATCTGGGAAGGTATATACAACACTCATGATTACACATAAGGATATGGATACATACACACACACACACACATATATATATATATATATATATATATATATATATATATATATATATACATATGTAGTTATATGTATACATGTACATTCACACATATATTTATATTTATTTATATATATCTGTATATTTATATTTATCTATCTATATATATATATATATATATATATATATATATATATATGTATATATATACACAAACACACACACACACACACACACACACACACACACACACACACACATATATATATATATATATATATATATATATATATATATATATATATATATATATATATATATATATATATATATATATAGTAAAAAACAAGCAAAGTGCAGTTCCATGGCTGATAAAAGATGAAATTCCAAATCCAATGTAGTCAAAAAGTTTAATAACAAAGAAATGAGTGCTTTCACAATTTAAACAATTGCTTCTTCAGATCACAAAAACACCAAAAAAACACAGGTTTGAATACTCCATCAGTTAACAATAATTAATCATGTGATATGTTATGTACCTTCTTACCTGAATAGAGATAGTATGCATCTGGGACATATATTCCTTCATGTTATGAAAAGACAAATGTTACGTGCCTCAAGGCTAACAGCTGATGATACAGATTTTGAAGAGAGCTTGGTAAAACTCACTAAAGATTTTGAACATAGCGGTTATGATAGTACTGAGGTTCATAAAACAAGTGAAGCAATCAGGAAAGAGAGGAAGAATCTTGGTAAACCTTATTTTTCCTCACCCCAGAGAAGAAATGTTTCAAACTATAGATCTAGAGATAGAAAATTTTGTTTTAATTTAACATACAGTAGTGAAGTCAATGTCTTTAAGAACATAGTTAGTAAACATTGACATGTTTTGCAAACTGATGTAAATACAGCTGGAATTCTTGGAACTAAGCCTACTTTTGTTTACAGGAATAAAAAATCATTAAGAAGACAGTTGTTACCCTAAACATGAAGGGCAAGATATGAACCACATACTGACAGGCACTAAGAGATGTGGTGCTTGTAATTTTTGTACTCGTATAAATGAAGATTTATTTATTTATTTAAACCTGTTTTTTTTTTTTGTGATCTGAAGAAGCAATTGTTTAAATTGTGAAATTGTTTATCTCTTTTTTATTAAACATTTTGACTACATTGGATTTGGAATTTTGCCTTTTATCAGCCGTGGAACTGCACTTTGCTTGTTTTTTTACCTGTTGACTGTTTTGGTTTTGTGCAGCTAACCATTGTGATGTATTTATATTGCATTTATATTTTCTTGATACGTGTGTGTGTGTGTGTGTGTGTATATATATATATATACATATAGATATATATATATATATATATATATATATATATATATATATATATATGTACATATATATATATATATATATATATATATATATATATATATATATATATACATAAGGCTATACTTACATTCTGTCCTCATGTATACAGCTAGAAGGTGAGAGAGTACAGCAGTTGGTAGTGCCTAGAGTCTACCTTCTGGTGCTTCTAGCCATAGCCTATGATATTCTCTTTGCAAGTCATATGGGTATAAAACATACAAAGAGACATATTATGCAGAACTTATATTGGCTTGGAATTTCCAGAGATGTAGCAGGCTACTGCAGGACCTGTGAGCAGTGCCAAAAGGTAGTCAAGGCAGGAGACAAGGTGAGAGCTACTTTGATGCCTTTGCCTGCAATTGAGGAACAATTTCAGAGGGTATCTATAGATATTGTGGGTCCCTTGAGTACCCCATGTTCCACAGGGAAAAAGTATATCCTAGTGGTAGTGGTAGTGGATTATGCTACACGATACCCTGAGGCAGTGGCTTTGCCCTCCATTGAGGCAGAGAAGGTGGCAAATGCTTTGCTAGAGATTTTCAGCAGGGTAGGTTTCCCAAAAGAAATACTGACTGACCGAGGTGCCAATTTCATCTCAGACCTGCTGTCTTGTCTGTGGAAGTCCTGTGGGGTGAAACACATGAAGACCACCCTCTACCATCCCCAGACAAATGGTCTTGTTGAGAGGTTAAACTCTACAATCAAGTCCATGCTACAGGCATTTGCAAATCAGTTTAAGAGGGAGTGGGACAAATATTTGCCCCATCTGTTGTTTGCTTACAAAGAGTTTCCCCAGGAATCCACAGGTTTTTCACCCTTTGAGTTGCTGTATGGGCATAGGGTGAGGGAACCTCTAGATTTAATTCGATATGAGTGGGAAGGTGAGTGTGAGTCTCACAAGGAGTCTGTTGTGGCATACATCCTAAACCTCAGGACAAGGCTCAGGGAACCCATGGACTTGGCCCAGGAGAACCTGGCAGAGGCGCAACAACAGAAAAAGGTGTGGTATGACAGGAATGTTCGAGCTAGAGACTATGCTGTGGGGCAGCAGGTAATGGTTCTCATTCCTGTCAGATGCAACAATCTGCATACAGCTTGGAAGGGACCCTACAAAGTGGTAAGAAAGGTAAGGGAAGTTAACTACATGGTGGAAGTTCTAGGAAGATGGCAGGGGCACAAATTGTACCATCTTAACATGATGAAACCTTAAAATGATAGTGAGGCCCTTGTGCTGAGCATTTGCAGTGGATTGCTGGGGTAGTCTGAGGGAGATCTGGGGACTGCTCTCCTCAGTGAGGCTTGTGCTGACACCTCAGTGGCAGGGGTAGCAATGTCCCAGCAGCTATCTCCTACCCAGGTTTAAGAGATCCGAGGAGTGTTGCAGGAATTTGGGGACATGTTCACTGAGAAACCAGGGTATACTCACCTGGTGCAGCACAAGGTGGGTACAGGACACCAAATGCCTATTAGGCAGACCCCTTATAGGGTGCCTGAGAGAGTCAGACTCTGAGGAAAGAGGTGCAGAAGGTGTTGGAACTAGGGGTGATTCAAGAGTCCAACAGTCCTTGGGCCTCCCCAGTGATGCTGGTGCCAAAGAAGGATGGCAGTACCAGGTTATGTATGGACTACAGAAAATTAAATAGTCACACAGAGTTGGATGCCTACCCCATGCCTAGGACAGATGAGGCCCTAGAGCAGCTGGGTGGGGCTAAGTATCTTGCAACCATTGATCTTGCCAAGGGTTACTGGCAGGTGCCCTTGACAACCAGTGCTATAGAGAAGTCAGCCTTTGTACTCCTTTTGACTTGTATGAGTTCACAAAGATGCCCTTTAGGATGAAGAATATCCGAGCAACTTTCCAGAGGCTGGTGGATAATATCCTAGCAGGAGCAGGAGGGTTTGCCATTGCTTACCTAGATGATATTGCCATATGCAGCCATTCCTGGCCAGAGCACCTTCAGTATGTCAGGGAGGTGCTGGGCAGACTACAGAGGGCAAGGCTGACCATTAAGCCGAGCAAATGTCAAGTGGGTATGGCAGAGGTCTCTTACTTAGAACATAGATTGGGGAATGATAAAATAAGGCCAGAACCTGCCAAAGTGGAAGCCATTCATGTTACTAAAAAGCAGGTGAGGGTATTCTTAGGGACAGCAGGGTACTACTGAAAGTTTGTCCCCAGTTATAGTACCATAGCTGCTCCCATCACAGACCTGACAAGAAGGAGCAGGCCAGATAAGGTAGTGTGGACCCCAGCATGTGAGCAGGCATTCCAGAAGCTTAAAGAAGCTTTGGGAGGACCCCCTGTGTTAGCCAGTCCAGATTACAGAAAATAATTTGTTGTGCAAGTGGATGTTTTGAACTATGGGATGGGGGCTGTACACAGCCAGATTTCTTCAGAGGGGGAAGAGCACCCAGTGGTTTATCTCAATTGTAGGCTCCAATCCAGGAAGGAATGCTATGCAGCTGTAGAAAAGGAATGTCTAGCCACAGTGTGGGCATTGCAGAAACTTCAGCCTTAACTATATGGAAGAAAATTCACTGTAATGAGAGATCACAACCCACTAACATGGTTAAATGGAGCCAGTCAGCAAAATGCCAAGTTGTTAAGATGGAGCGTGGGGTTGCGAGCATATGATATGTCAGTGCAGCACTGCAGTGGGATTAGCAATGCCAATGCAGATGGGCTCTCAAGACAGGGAATGGGGTGAGGTACACTCAGATAAACCTAACCCTCTCAAGTGGCGTTTATCAAGGGTCACTTGAGAAACTATCTTGAGTTCTCCGGGGGGGGGGGGTGTGAAGATTGGGTAGAGATGGGTGCAGGCTGCCAGCCTAGCCAAATGGAATTTGATACATAGTTATGGTATTTCTAAATATAAATGTAATAAATGTAAAATACAGGCGTGTGTCTTAAATGTAAAGAAATGCTGTTTCAACAATGTGGCAACATTGCCATCTGCTGTAAGGAAAACAAGTCAAGCATTTATTATTGGTGCTTTGAAATTAAAATTACTTTATGTCTATCCCTTTGAAGTTAGAATTTGGAGTCGATGAGTCTGGAGTAAGCATCCTGCATATTGTTTTAAAGCTAAAGTTAATGACCAGAATTTACATGTGGAATGTCCTTTATTGCTCTAAGTGTAAAAGAATGTAAATACAGTTAATGTGTAGCCTGGGAAGAGTTTCAATTTAAACAGTGAGAACCAGAGATTGTTAAGCATTTTTGTCTTGATATCCAACCTCAGCACTGCCTTACTCTATGTAAGTAAGTTATCTTGGAAGTGTGTTTTCTTGTAGAAATAGCTAGGACTATAAAGATTAGACTGTTTTTCTGTTATGTCAGATCTGTACTATGGAATTATTTTAAGTTTCTGCTTGATCTCTGAACTCTTGAATAGCACTGTGGTGTAGTAGTATTGTCTTGCGTTTTTAGTATTTATTATTAAATATTTTAAAAACCTTTTACCTGTGGCTGGTTTGGGTAGGGATAGGTTAATCTCTAGAGTACATTGCATATTTATAGAGTTTACTGTCTAAGCCACTCCTATAGCTTTAGCCCTGGGCTATACTACTAATTGGATAATAATGTTACACAGTAATAATTGGACACCCTTTTAAGGGCCACTGGGTAGCTGATAATTATTAGCTGGTGGTGGCAGTAATTACTACCGTACAGTCTGGGTATAGAGGCACAGCTGGAGAATCTGTGTCAGCCTTTCCCAGGAGTGTCGGTTAAGCTGTATAAATACTTATCTCAAAGTGTGTGTGTGTCAGCTACTTGGGCTGGAACACGAAGCACTGGTTGGACAGAGAAGGTACTGGAGGTTTTAGCCTGCCAGCTAGGCTGAGATCTGGACCCTATAGCTGTGCCAGTGGGGAGTCTTATTGGGGACCTGGGGAGCAACCAGCCCTAGACTGACTGTGATCTCTGTGTGTACTTAAGGTAAATTGTAATTTACTATGTGTATTTGTTATCCTTTCCTCTTATATGAGACACCCTCTCTGGTGTTAGTGGGGTGGACTGAGGCTCCTTGATTGCTAGGCCAGGGCACAGGTGTCACATGTGAATTGCAATGATGGGATCCACTTCACATTTGTGGTTTGCAGTGGTTGGGATATCCACATCATATTTTAAGTAGATGGCAAGTACTAATTGGCTTGTAGTGGTTTGGGTAGAGTGAATCCTGTAGCTTATGTACAGTGATCTCTGAAGGTGTTTTGTACTCTAAATCAGCCATGGAGGGAATACTCAGAGTTCAGATCACAACTGTTTTATTTATTTTGTTAGCTTAGTTAGTCAGGGTGAGCAGGAAGCATGTCAGCAGAGGAGTAAGGAAAGCTGACAAGGAGCCAGCTGGTGGAGATGTGCCAGACTAGGGGACTGGTGCATGGAAACCTGCGTAAAGCAGATCTGATAGCAGCCTTGGTTACAGCTGCATCAGAAAACAGCACCCAGGAGGACAATCAGACTGGCAGTGGAGATACAATATTCTTGGAGAATGGACAGCTCAACCTTTCTGCGAAGAACAATCAGACTGGCAGTGGAGATGCAATATCCTCAGAGAATGGACAGCTCATCCTTTCTGCAGTGGACTTAAAAATCCAGGTGGAGCTAAAGAGACTTGAGTTGGAGGCCAGGCGTTTAGAGATAGAAGTTGAAGAAAAGGACCGTCAGAGGAGGAATGAGAGAGAAATGCTGACTCTTCACCAGAGTCATGGAGGTAATGGGGAAGGGAGTAACTGGACCCCAGAAGCACCAACAAGTCAGTAAATTTCTTCCGCAAATTAAAGAGGGGGATAATTTTGATAGTTTCATTCATATGTTTGAGAGGGTATGCAAACAGAATAGTGTTGACCATAGGTTCTGGGTACGGTTCCTGAACACCTTACTCCATGGTAAAGCTGTAAATGCATTGGCTAAAATGCCTGACTCTGTGTGTTTTGATTATACTGCTGCAAAAAATGTATTTTAGAATGTTTTAGGCTAACACCTGAAATGTATGGGAAAAAGTTTTGTGAGCATAGATGCAAGGCAGATGAAAGTGTGTGTGAATATGTTGCTGAATAGAGCATTTATTTTCATAGCTGGGTGAGTGGATGCCAGGTCACCACTTTTGAAGGGCTGGCAGACATTTTGGTGAGGGAACAAGCCCTTAGTACTTTGCCTGAGGACATGAGGATATGGTTAGCTGATAGACAATGTGCTACTTCAGATAAGTTGGGGAAGAATGGAGACCTATACCTGGCCAGTAGGGCAGCCCTGCACAGGAAGGGGATCCCCCAGTACTGTTCATGGGTCTAAAGGAAGCCATGGTGGGCAGCACAGACTGCCCCAACAGAATCTGCCAGTAGCAGGGGAAGCTACTAGTCCAGATCCACATCCAGGAGATAGAGAGAAATGTTTTGAATGCAACCAGTGGAGCCATGTGGCGTGCAGGTGTCCACGGAGGCAAGGCGGGGAATCAAAGGTGAGGGAGCCAGTAAGTGGGAAAGACAAAATGCCAATAGTAGGTTGTCTTGAGACAACAGGGGTATGGAACTACCATCTTGCAGATGCCCTGGGAGGGAAGGATTTGGATAAGGCAGTACCATGTACTTATGTAGTTACAAACAGTGAGGATAGAAGACAAGCATGTGGGTCTCGTAGCCTGTGGGAGACCCAGACATACTGGATACTTGCAGCCAGGACTAGTGAGGTGGTTACTTCAGGGAGTGAGCTATGCTGTAGCAATAAGACTGAAGGTGAGCCACAGCTACTTGTGGGTACTGATGGTCCCTTGGACAGAGTGACTGCAAAGGCAGAGGTGAATAGTAGTAGTACCCAAGCTGACAGTGAGGCACCACTGTCAGAGGATGCCAGGCTTCCTGTGGAAGGGGAGCTGGGAAAGGTTACAAAGAGAGAGTTGAGACAGGCTCAGCTCTCAGACCCTGTATTGCATGGCCTGAGGCAGGTAGCTAGCGAGGCACCTGATTGTCAAGGAAAGGGGAAATCTGTATACTGGGACAAAGGGTTACTATACAGAGAGTGGGCTCCTGAGGGAGGGCTAGAAGGTGAGAGAGTACAGCAGTTGGTAGTGCCTAGAGTCTACCTTCTGGTGCTTCTAGCCATAGTCCATGATATTCCCTTTGCAAGTCATATGGGCATAAAACATACAAAGAGGCATATTATGCAGAACTTATATTGGCTTGGAATTTCCAGAGATTTAACGGTACTGCAGGACCTGTGAGCAGTGCCAAAAGGTAGGCAAGGCAGGAGACAAGGTGAGAGCTACTTTGATGCCTTTGCCTGTGATTGAGGAGCCATTTCAGAGGGTATATAGATATTGTGGGTTCCCTGAGTACCCCATGTTCCACAGGGAAAACGTATATCCTAGTGGTAGTGGATTATGCTACACGATACCCTGAGGCAGTGGCTTTGCCCTCCATTGAGGCAGAGAAGGTGACAAATGCTTTGTTAGTTATTTTCAGCGGGGTAGGTTTCCCAAAAGAAATACTGACTGACCGAGGTGCCAATTTCATGTCAGACCTGCTGTTTTGTCTGTGGAAGTCCTGTGGGGTGAAGCACATGAAGACCACCCTCTACCATCCCCAGACTAATGGTCTTGTTGAGAGGTTAAACTCTACAATCAAGTCCATACTACAGGCATTTGCAGATCAGTTTAAGAGGAAGTGGGACAAATATTTGCCCCATCTGTTGTTTGCTTACAAAGAGTTTCCCCAGAAATCCACAGGTTTTTCACCCTTTGAGTTGCTGTATGGGCACAGGGTGAGGGAACCTCTAGATTTAATTTGAGATAAGTGGGAAGGTGAGTGCGAGTCTCACAAGGAGTCTGTTGTGGCATACATCCTAAACCTCAGGACAAGGCTCAGTGAACTCATGGACTTGGCCCAGGAGAACCTGGCAGAAGCGCAACAACAGAAAAAGGTGTGGTATGACAGGAATGTTCGAGCTAGAGACTATGCTGTGGGGCAGCAGGTAATGGTTCCCATTCCTGTCAGAAGCAACAATCTGCATGCAGCTTGGGAGAGACCCTACAAAGTGGTAAGAAAGGTAAGGGAAGTTAACTACATGGTGGAAGTTCTAGGTAGATGGCAGGGGCACAAATTGTACCATGTTAACATGATGAAACCTTAAAATGATAGTGAGGCCCTTGTGCTGACCATTTGCAGTGGATTGCAGGAGTAGTCTGAGGGAGATCTGGGGACTGGTCTCCTCAGTGAGGCTTGAGCTGACACCTCAATGGAAGGGGTAGCAATGTCCCAGCAGCTATCTCCTACCCAGGTTTGAGAGATCCGAGGAGTGTTGCAGGAATTTGGGGACATGTTCACTGGGAAACCAGGGTGTACCCACCTGGTGCAGCACCAGGTGGATACAGGACCCCAAATGCCTATTAGGCAGGCCCCTTATAGGGTGCATGAGAGAGTCGGACTCTGAGGGAAGAGGTGCAGGAGGTGTTGGAACTAGGGGTGATTCAAGAGTCCAACAGTCCTTGGGCCTCCCCAGTGGTGCTGGTGCCAAAGAAGGATGGCAGTACCAGGTTATGTATGGATTACAGGAAATTAAATAGTCACACAGAGTTGGATGCTTACCCCATGCCTAGGACAGATGAGGCCCTAGAGCAGCTGGGTGGCGCTAAGTATCTTACAACCATTGATCTTACCAAGGGTTACTGGCAGGTGCCCTTGACTCCCAGTGTAGAGAGAAGTCAGCCTTTGTGACTCCTTTTGACTTGTATGAGCTCACAAAGATGCCCTTTGGGATGAAGACTGCCCCAGCAACTTTCCAGAGGCTGGTGGATAATATCCTAGCAGGACCAGGAGAGTTTGCCAATGCTTACCTAGATAATATTACCATCTGCAGCCATTCCTGGCCAGAGCACCTTCAGTATGTCAGGGAGGTGCTGGGCAGACTACAGAGGGCAGGGTTGACCATTAAGCCGAGCAAATGTCAGGTGGGTATGACAGAGGTCTCCTACTTAGGACATAGAGTGGGGAGTGATAAGATAGGACCAGAACCTGCCAAAGTGGAAGCCATTCAGGCATGGCCTGCACCTGTTACTAAAAAGCAGGTGAGGGCATTCTTAGGGACAGCAGGGTACTACTGAAAGTTTGTCCCCAGTTATAGTACCATAGCTGCTCCCGTCACAGACCTAACAAGAAAGAACAGGCCAGATAAGGTAGTATGGACCCTAGCATGTGAGCAGGCATTCCAGAAGCTTAAAGATGTTTTGGGAGGACCCCCTGTGTTAGCCAGTCCAGATTACAGCAAAGAATTTATTGTGCAAGTGGATGTTTTGAACTATGGTATGGGAGCTGTACTTAGCCAGATTTCTTCAGAGGGGGAAGAGCAGCCAGTGGTTTATCTCAGTCGTAGGCTCCAACCCAAGGAGGAATGCTATTCAGCTATAGAAAAGGAATGTCTAGCCACAGTGTGGGCACTGCAGAAACTTCAGCCTTATCTATATGGAAGAAAATTCACTGTAATGAGAGATCACAACCCTCTAACATGGTTAAACAGAGCCAGTCAGCAAAATGCCAAGTTGTTAAGATGGAGCCTGGGGTTGCGAGCATATGATATGTCAGTGCAGCACTGCAGTGGGATTAGCAATGCCAATGTAGATGGGCTCTCAAGACAGGGAATGGGGTGAGGTACTCTCAGATAGACCTAACCCTCTCAAGCGGTGTTTATCAAGGGTCACTTGAGAAACTAGCTTGAGTTCTCTGGGGGGGGTGGTGTGAAGATTGGGTAGAGATGGGTGAAGGCTGCCAGCCTAGCCAAATGGAATTTGATACATAATTCTGGTATTTCTAAATATAAATATAAAATACAGGCTTGTGTCTTAAATGTAAAAAAATGCTGTTTCAACAATGTGTCAACATTGCCATCTGCTGTAAGGAAAACTAAGTCAAGCATTTATTATTGGTGCTTTGAAATTAAAATTACTTTGTGTCTATTCCTTTGAAGTTAGAATTTGGAGTTGATGAGTCTGGAGTAAGCATCCTGCATATTGTTTTAAAGCTAAAGTTAATGACCAGAATTTACATGTGAAATGTCCTTTATTGCTCTAAGTGTAAAAGAATGTAAATACAGTTAATGTGTAGCCTGAGAACTCCAGGAAGGGGGAAAAATATGATGCAATGTTTATCAGAACTAGAGTTTCAATTTAAACAGTGAGAACCAGAGGTTGTTAAGCATTTTTGTCTTGATATCCAACCTCAGCACTGCTTTGGTCTATGTAAGTAAGTTATCTTAGAAGTGTGTTTTCTTGTAGAAATAGCTCGGACTATAAAGTTTAGACTAAGTGTTTTTCTGTTATGTCAGAACTGTACTACAGAATTTTATTAAGTTTCTGTGTGATCTCTGAACTCTTGAATAGCACTGTGGTGTAGTAGTATTGTCTCGCATTTTCAGTATTTATTATTAAATATTTTAAAAATCTTTTACCTGTGGCTGGTTTGTGTAGGGATAAGTTAATCTCTAGAGTACATTGCATATTTACAGACTTTACTGTCTAAGCCACTCCTGTAGCTTTAGCCCTGGGCTATACTACCAATTGGATAATAATGTTGCACAGTAATAATTGGACACCCTTTTAAGGGGCGTTGGATAGCTGATAATTATTAGCTGGTGGTGGCAGTAATTACTACCATATAGTCTGGCTATAGAGGCACAGCTGGAGAATCTGTGCCAGCCTTTCCCAGGAGTGTCTGTTAAGTTGTATAAATACTTATCTCAAAGTGTGTGTGTGTCAGCTACTTGGGCAGGGACAAGAAGCACTGGTTGGACAGAGAGGGTACTGGAGGTTTTAGCTTGCCAGCTAGGCTGAGATCTGGACCCTATAGCTGTGCCAGTGGGGAGTCTTATTGGGGACCTGGGTTGCAAGGGAGCAACCAGCCCCAGACTGACTGTGATCTCTGTGTGCACTTAAGGTAAATTGTACTTCGCTGTGTGTATTTGTTATCCTTTCCTCTTATATGAGACGCCCTCTCTGGTGTTAGTGGTGAGGAGTGAGGCTCCTTAATTGCTGGGCCAGGGCACAGGCTTCACAGAAATCAACATTTTTTCCAAATTCAGAATGAAACTCAAAAAGCACTTCTTCATCCAAGCCATATGCTTCTTTTTCAACACAGGACATATCACTAACGTATCTTCTTTCCAAGTCTGTTCTCCTCCCTTAATATTTACTGAAGATTGCCCCACTTTAGAGACTAATGTAATATATTGTATAATATTGTAATATGGAATAGGGAGGGGAGTTTGTGTTTGTCTTTAAGGTTTGTCTCTTTGTCACACACAAGGTACAGGGTTAATTGGCTACTCACAATAGGCTCCCCTCCTTCTCCCTCCCAGTAGAGGTACCTTTACCTTTAACCCCTTGGCTTCTAATTTTAAAATTAATTTATTTTTTTTTTTTATTTTATATTTTTTATTTACATTTTAATCACATATATCAATTATCAATGCATGTATGCTATGTATCATGTTTTAAGATTTTAAAATTACCTTGTGTGTGTAATGTGGTTAACATGAATTATTAATGCAAAAATGAACAGGCAATATTATTTAGAGGGAGTAGGAGTAGGTGTACCGCAAACGCCTCTGAGACGCCAGCGGCTGTAATGAGTTAAAATGGCTCGCAAGGGCAGTTAGCCTAGTACTAATCTATGAATCTATGAATCTATGAACTTTATAGTGGTGCAGTGGCTAATGTTGTTGCCTCACAGTAAGAGGTTCTCTGGTTCAATTCTCAGGTGGGGTGCCTTCTGTATGGAGTCTGCAAGTGCTTCCTGCATTTGCATGGGTTTCCTCAGGGTACTCCAGTTTCCTCCAGCATTCCAAAGACATGTGTCTGGAACATTTCTCCCCAGGCCTCTGCTGAAAATAGCACACCGACTTACATCCAAATTGAAATGTAAATCCAACTGCTTACTTATAATAAAGAAGAAAACCACATAGTAAAACAAGTGTAGTTTATTCTAGCTCCTCAGTGTTACCACCTTCAAGAAATAAAAAAGACTGCAAAAGCTTTGTCTTTATATTATACTACTAATTACATTCAGTTAATCAAGTAAACAATAAAAATAGGTTCCTATTTAAAGCAAACTCTTCCAATTCAATTCATTGTTTAAGCCCTTAGGAAACAATGTCTTATATTTTAAAATATAAATAATTTCCTTATATAATAACTATTGTTTTGATATATTTTCATTTGCTCTAAAACAGTGCCATGCAATAAATTAACATCACTGTTGTGAAACATTTTAAAATGTGAAGCAATCACTTTATCTTATTTACAATTTTTTATATCTGTCATATGCTCCATAAATGTAACACAAAACTCTTTCTTGTCTCCCCTATGAAATAGGTGACATGGACACCTCAAAGCATATATCATCCCTTTACTTTTGCAAGAAAAAAATACCCTTAGGTTCACATTTAACATTATTCATGCTGTAAAATGTGTTAACAATATGTGCACATAGGTTCATAGGTTGGTATTAGGCTGTTGGCCCTAGGGCCTATACAAGCCTAGCCAAAAATGTACCCTGGCTTTCGCCACCCAAGAAAATTATTTTCCTGTGCCCCTGTCAAGCAGAACAACAGAAGTGATCCCCGGGGTGAATTTCCTATTACCCATCCAATCATCAAGATTTTTCTTGAAGAGTGCTAATGAGAAGCTCTGTTTGACATAGATAGGTAGTCTGTTCCAGAGTATGGGAAGTCTCTGGGACAGGAATCTATCCCTCCAGCATGTTCTGTTTTTTGTGGTGACAAGGTTTAGGTCCTTAGAGTGTGTAGCTTGGAGGGATATACTGCATTTACCACATTTTAAAGTTTCCCTAACGGACAATGTTTTGGTTATTTCCATGGTAGGCATACTAGACATACCACGAGCTACCATAGCCTTCAAATTTTGAAAAAAGTTTTTTTTGTAAAATATTTGCCAGAAATTTATCTTGCACTAAATATTTCCAATAACACTCAATTAATTCTACAATTTCTTTACTTTTAATGTTATAAACTGATACATAATATATTGGGCCCACCAAATGCTCTTTATCTAAACTGGTGCTCTTGTTTATTGAATATACCCTATTACTCTCCCTTTCGCTATGTATTTCCTTTATTTCACCCCATATTTCATTTTGGGCTTCTTGTATATTACTCGGATTATACCCTCTTCTCAAAAACATGTTTATAGTTTGATTTATCTCCTGTATCAACAAGTCCGTTTCACTGCATAATCTAGAAATTCGTAATAATTCCCCATAGGGTAAAGCTTTCAAAACATGAACAGGATGGCAACTAGTGGCATGAAGGTATTGACTACCATCAACAAACTTTCTATGTATGTTTGTTGTAATGCTTCCATTTTCCTTCCCTTCTAACATAAGATCCAAATAAAATTTTCAGCTTCTACCCAGCCACCCTCTCATATAAATATCAAATCATCTATATATCGAAAATAAAAAATCAACATATTTTTTCATAAAATCTAACTTAAATAAAAAAGTAATTTCAAAAAAAGATATGAAAAGATTAGCATACATGGGGGCAAATAAGGAATATAAGGAAAGCATTTATATTTTACAATATAAGACATTGGTTCCTAAGGGCTTAAACAATTAATTGAATTGGAAGTGTTTGCTTTAAAATAGGAACCTATTTTTATTGTTTAATTGATTAATTTAATGCAATTAGTAGTATAATATAAAAGACAAAGCTTTTGCAGTCTTTTTTTATTCCTTGAAGGTGGTAACACTGAGGTGCTATAATGGACTACACTTGTTTTACTATGTGGTCTTCTTTATTATAAGTAAGCAGATTTCTCCCACATTCTAAAGACATGCATTTGGAACATTTCTCCCCGGGCCTCCACTGAATGTGGAGCCTACTCGGACTTTCCCAGTCAACAAATGTTAAATAAATAAATACATCTAAGTCATTGTGCTGGATAAATTTACAGAGGAGGTGAAGGCTTTGTTGTGGTGCTCTGCTGAAAATAGGCTCTGTCCTAGTTGGACTTTCCTGGTCAACAAATGTAAAATGTTATACATCACACTTTCCTTGATTGTACTTCACACTGTGCTTGTTCAGTGGAATGCATATGTTGTTGTTTGTCTTTTCGGCTTTTCCCTGTTAGGGGTCACCACAGCGGAACTCTGGTCCACTAATGATTGGCAGTAGATTTTTTATGGTGCCGAGTTGCCAGCCTGACGCCCAACCTTCAGCAAAGGCATGCCCATTCAAGCATGTCTTTCGGAGGCCACTCGACCATGGGGAGGACATGCAGACTCCACACTGAAGGCACTCCAGCCGTGAATCAAACAGGAGAACCTCTTGCTGTGAAGCAACGAGTAGTATACCAAGAAAAACAGCAACTTTAAAGCCAAGGGTAATAAACTTAGCTTGTCTGTTTTGAAATATGTGACCTATCCAAGATACAGCCTATTAGGTGAAGTGGGCAAGACCAAACTGTGGTACAAAGAGGCACAGAGACAAAGCTTAAGACATGCCGTGAAAGACGAGGGCAGTTTACACTAGTCAATTTTGAACTGTATTATGTTTCATGGCACTGTTAGTAAGCAATTTGCATATTTACTCTATGGACAGTTGAGGTATCAGTAGCACTGTACTTACAGGCAAACTTATTTATTTTATTTATTATTTTCAGTGAAAGACGAGGGCAGTTTACACTAGTCAATTTTGAACTGTATTATGTTTCATGGCACTGTTAGTAAGCAATTTGCATATTTACTCTATGGACAGTTGAGGTATCAGTAGCACTGTACTTACAGGCAAACTTATTTATTTTATTTATTTATTTATTTGCAATTTCATTACCAGGGAAGTCCAATGGGCCGAATTGACCCATTTTCAGTGGAGGCCCTGGGAGAAAAGCTCCAAGATGCATTATACAATTTAGATACAACTGATAGTTAATATTAAAGATATTATGTAGAATAGTTTCTCATAAATGCATTCAATATCATGCATAGTTAAATTCATTAAGCTTGAAGGTAGGGATCATCCAGTTTCCTTTGAGTAAAACAGTGGAAACAGTTTACATACAAACCCTTTAGGAAAATGTAAATACGCTTTACATACACACATCAACAGTAGAATGCTATTTACAATATTTACAAGGTTGGGCTGTGTGAGGGTAGCTGTAGGAGTTGTTGAGAGCTTAGAGAGAAGCTATAGAAATTGCTGAGAGCTTAGATAGGCTCATTGGAAGATAACTATGAGAGTTGTAGAGCTTGGGAACCAGAGCGAGAACCCCCTTGGATTAGGTTGGGTGAAGGCAGGTGCATTTCTATTTAGTGGACAGGTGTTTGAATAGTTGGGTTTTGAAATTTTCTGAGTTTGGTATGGTTCGTAGTGTGGAGGGAAGGGAATTCCATTTTTTTCCTAGTGAGAAAAATAGGGGAAGTTGGCCAGCAGAATGTTTAGGTTTAAGGATAGTAATTAAGTTCTGATTTTCAGATCTGAGAGCTCTGTTGGGTGTATAAGGGGGAAGGATGTTAGTTAGAGCAGGACATTTTGTTGGGTGAAATATGATTCTATGTGCAGTAGTGAGTTGGAGATAGTCTATGTAGTTTGGGAGTTCAAGCCAATTCAGGGATTGTAGGGTTAGACAGTGATTGGTGGTATTTTTAGATTTAGAGGCAAATTTAGAGATTTTGTTGTAGCAGTTTTCTAGTTTAGAGGTGACAGAGGAGGGCAGGTTGGTTAGGAGAGGGTATCTGTATAATATGGAAGGAAGAAGATAAGTCAAGGCCAGAGTTTGTCTGGTAGAGTTGGAGAGAAAGTGATTATTCCTATACAGCATACATAGCTTTTGGTGGGTTTTCTTAATATTTTGTTGAATATGAATATCAAACTTGAGGTGTTCATCTACAGTAATGCCAAGTAGTTTGGCAGAGGGGACCACTTCTATAGGTGAGTTGGTTTGACTGTAGACTTTGAAGTTGTTTTTATCTTAGGGGAGGGTCTTTGTGGGAGGGAATAGTAGAATCTTTGATTTATTTGCATTGAGAGGGAGAGGAGGTTTTGGCACATCCAGTTTTCAGTTGCTGAGAAGGCAGGTTTGGGTTTTAGTCAGCAATTCAGAGAGGTTTGAGGCAGAGCAGACTAAGGCTGAATTGTCTGCATATTGAATGATTTTAGCATCAGGAATAGCAGTGTGAAAGTTATTGATGAAGATGTTAAAAAGCACTGGCCCAAGGATGGATCCCTGTGGTACGCCAGTTGGGGTAGTAGGAAGGAAGAGATGGAGTTCTTCCATTTGACTACCTGTGATCTGTCTGATAGATAGCTGGAGAACCAGGATAAAGCATTATGTGAGAGATTAATGTTTTAATCAATTAAACAATACAAATAGGTTCCTATTTTAAAGCAAACACTTCCAATTCAATTCATTGTTTAAGCCCTTAGGAAGCAATGTCTTATATTTTAAAATATAAATACTTTCCTTATATAATAACTTTTGTTTTAATATATTTTCATTAACTTCTACACATTCTATTTGCTCTAAAACAGTGCCATGCAATAAATTAACATCACTGTTGTGAAACATTTAAAATGTGAAGCAATCACTTTATCTTCTTTACAATTTTTTATATCTCTCATATGCTCCATAAATCTAACATGAAACTCTTTCTTTGTCTCCCCTATATAATATAGGTGACATGGACACCTCAAAGCATATATCACCCCTTTATTTTTGCAAGGAAAAATACCCTTAGGTTCAAATTTAACATTATTCATGCTGTAAAATGTGTTAACAATATGTGCGCATATGCTGCATTTACCACATTTTAAAGTTCCCCTAACTGACAATGTTTTGGTTATTTCCATGGTAGGCATACTTTATTTATTTATTTATTTAAATTTGTTGACTGGGAGTGTCCGACTGGACGTAGGTCCATTTTCATCGGTGGCCCAGGGATAAAAGCTCCACAGCTAAAATAAACAGACATATTTACATTGGATTACATAGTGATTAACAATTTACATAGCAATTACTTACAACATATTTACAGATGAAGAACATAGTACATCAGTAGACAACTAGAATCTTTATCTGTGAAGTGCATACCAGACATTAACAAATGTTACAAGAAGAAGTTTGTGCTGTATAATAAGTACTGGCTTATGAGCATCTGAGCTTGCTATAATCAAGGTAGTTAGTGGAGTGGAAAGAAAGGTAGTGGTTGGATGGGGTGGATGATATTAAGAGTGGGAGTTGCAAGGGCATAGCCAGCATGTTTTTAGTTGCACTTTTAGTAAAGTTTTGAAGTGGGTGCATGATGGTATGGAGGTAATTGTGGGTGGGAGTGAGTTCCATAATTTGGCTATGGCGCAAGAGAATAGTGCTTCACCAGCAGAGTTATTGGCTTTAGTGATCTGCAAGTGATTTTTGCTGCTGGATCTTAGTGGTCTGGTGGTGCGATAGGGTTGGAGTAGATTCTGGGGGATGGGACATTTAGTGGATGGTTTACTAGTTTGTGGGCGAGTGAGAGTTGATACCACTGAAGGAGGTGAGGGAGTTCAAGCCAGCCCAGTTCAGCAAATGAGAGACAGTGGTGACTATGGTAGGATGCCCCTGTGGCGAATTTGGCAATTTTATTGTAGCAGGTCTCTAGCTTGATTAGATCACATTGCCTTAGGTTGGTATATATTGGAGAGGCATAAAGTAGGGTGGAGATAAGGTGGGAATTTGCTATTGAAATCTTTGCTGCTTTGGTGAGGAATTGCTTATTTCTGTATAACGCGCCTAGTTTTTTGTGGACTTTGTTTATAGTCATGGATATGTGAATGTCAAATTTTAGTTTATTGTCTATTTCCACTCCTAGCAATTTGGTGTGTTCAGTTGGGTGTTTAACATACCACGCACTACCATAGCCTTCAAATTTTGAAAAAAGTTTTTTTTTTTTGTTGAATATTTGCCAGAAATTTATCTTGCACTAAATATTTCCAATAATACTCAATTAATTCTACCATTTCTTTACTTTTAACATTATAAACTGATACATAATATATTGGGCCTATCAAATGCTCTTTATCTAAACTGTTTCTCTTGTTTATTGAATATACCCTATTACTCCCCCTTTCTCTATGTATTTCCTTTATTTCACCCCATATTTTATTTTGGGCTTCTTGTATATTACTCAGATCATACCCTCTTCTCAAAAACATGTTTATAGTTTGATTTATCTCCTGTATCAACAAGTCCGTTTCACTGCATAATCTAGAAATTCGTAATAATTCCCCATAGTGTAAAGCTTTCAAAACATGAGAGATGACAAAGAAGGTGCTTGTGGGAAACAGTATCTAAGGCTTTAGACAGATCGAGTAAAACAGTAGAAACTAAGTGGCCTTGATTGACAGTTTCTAGGAAAGAGAGTAGAGCAGTTATTGTGCTATGGCCTGGACGGAAGCCATGCTGGGTAGAAGTGAGAAGATTGTTTTGGGTCAGGAAAGGCATAAGTTGGAGGTGGATGCATTTTTCTAGGATTTTGGAGATTGGTAAGAGCAAAGCAATGGGGTGAAAGTTTGAGATGCTGGTATTTTTGCCTCCTTTATGAAGAGGAAGAATATAAGCTGAGTGCCAGAGTTTGGGGACGTATGATTCTTTTATGGAACGGTTGATAATGATGCTGATTGGGAGAGCAATGCCATCAGCAGCACATTTTAGGAAGGAAGAGGGAATATTGTTGGGAATGTTAGAGCAAGGTTTAAGTTTGGACAAACGTTTTTTTATAAAGTTAGTGGAGATGGGTTTGAGTTCAAACAGATGAGGTGAGTTAGAAGGGGGAGAGTGTAGAGCAGTTGGGTTATTATTAGGAAATGTCTTGGTGATGGTAGTAATAGTGTCTATGAAAAATTAGTTAAATTCAGAGCCTAGTTTGAGGTCATATTTACTTGGGTCAGGACAAGGATTATTCTTGGAGCCTGGATTGAGGAGTGAGTTATTGAGTTCCAGAATTTTGGGTTTTTTTTATTGTTATTGGACTGAAGTTTGATATAGTAGGATTTTTTATCTTTGGTGATTAGTCGTTTGGTATGGTTGCAGAGCTGTTTATATTGGCACAAGGTATTGGCCAGTTTATTGTTTTGGTAAAGCTTCCATGGTTTGTCTCTGTGGTGCATAATCTGTTTTGTTTCTTTGGATAGCCAAGGAGCAGTTTTAGTTTTTATCCTTTTGGTTATTAGTGGGGCTAGTGAGTTTAAAGTATCAAGGAAGATAGAGTTGAAGTATTCTATAGTCTTGTCAAGAGGAAGGATGTTTAGAATTTGCCAGTTCATTTGTTTGAAAGTATTTGAGATAGTAGTTGGGTTGAGGCTACTGAGGTTATGAGTTTGAATGTATTGATGCTGGTGTGGGGAGAAACTAGTTGAGCGATGCATGAAGGCTGGGAGGTGGTCGCTAAAGGTATCAGGAATTGTGCCAGAATTGGTTATTTTATTTGGATCTGAGACTAAGATCCAATCTATAGTGGATCTGGGAGGGTTTATTTTGTTAGGTCGAGTGATGGAGAGGATTATTTGAGTGAAGTTATAGCGGTTAATGGATAGGGAAGGAGAAGGGAAATTGATTTTATTCCAGTCAATATTCACATCACCAAGGATATAAGTTTCATAGTTAATTTCTGTAAAGGCCCGTAGGAGAATATTTTCAAGTGTAGAGATATTGTTACCAGGTGAGATATATAGGGCAATGATGCAGATATTTTTATGTTTATTTAGTTTTAGAATTCCAGCAGTTAGTTCAGTGTTCTGGAATTGAGGAATTGGAATTTGGAGGGGAATTAAGGTTAGAAGGTTGGAGTAGACTAGGACAGTGCCTCCACCTTTTTTATTTAGCCGGTCATTTCTGAGACAATGAAATCCTGGGGGCAGAATCTCAGAGTTGGAGATAAAGGGCTTGAGCCAGGTTTCGGAGATGGCTAAGATATCTGGTTGGTTATGGCTTAACTAAGCTTGAAATTGGTGTACTTTGTTGTTTAGACTTTGTGCATTAATTGTAAAAATCTTTAGGGTGTTGAGATAGGAGGAAGAGGATAAGGGATGAGTGTTGTTAATAAAGGATGTAGGACCAGGGTTAGGATGGATATTACCAGCTTTGACTAGGTTGTTGAAGGAGATATCCTTTAGCCATATTGGTCTGCCAGGCATGAATTTTGGTAGATTGTAGCTGGAATGCATATAAAAAGTTTTTCTATTTAATTATTCTGAATTACTCTGTCATTGCCTACATATTTGTATATTTTTGTTTGTGAAATGTTTTTGTATTTCATCTAGGCTGAGCCTGAAATTAGTCAATAGTGACTAGTGCACTACCCCAGTAAACAAATATAAATAAATAAAACAAATCTGTCTCTGCACTGTGTTTTATTGATCTGCTGAAGCTAGTTTAGATACCTTGTTGGGTATTTGTTGATTTTGAGATGGTACAAAACATCTTGGACTCTGCCACGGTGGTGCAGCGGTAGTGTTGTTGCCTCACAGTAAGAGGTTCTCCTGTTCGATTCTTGGCTGGACTGTGGGGAGTGCCTTCTGTGTGGATTCTGCATGTCCTCCCTGTGGTTGGCTGGCATTCGAAAGACATGCGTAAGGGCATGCCTTCGTTGAAGGCTGGACATCGAGCTGGCCTTGGCATTCATGAAAATCTACTGCCAATCATTAGTGGACCGGAGTTCCGCTGTGTCGACCCCTAACCGGGAAAAGCCGAAAGACAACCAACAACAAAACATCTTGGACTACTAGTTCCCTAATTACTTGGAAGACAAGGCATAGATCTAATCTGAGGAGCCTTTTTTGGTAGCTTAGCTATTTTAGGCTTGTGATCCTCTTTATTAGGAAGCCCTGTAATATTTCCAATTGTTTGATATGTCTGTTGAGGTATGTCTTAAAGGGGCATTGTATTCTATAACTGTTCTTATCAGTGCTGAACACATGATGACAATGACATCTTTAGATCTTGTTGATATTCTCCTAGCAATCAGCTTTTCCAAGTAGAAGGATTTCCTCATAGCCGGCCTTAGGCACAGGCCAACTAGGTGGCTGCCTAGGGCACCACTCAAGCAGGGGCTTTTCCAGTAATCTGGATGGTGCAAATAGAGCAGGATGAGGGCACCAGGTGGTGTGGGGGGGGGCGCTATGGAACCCACCCACACCACCTGGTGCCCTCATCCTGGTCTATTTACACCAGGTGGTGTGGGGGCTGCTATGGAACCCTTTTGCCTAGAGCACCACTTGACCTAAGGCCAACCCTGGATTTCCTGACCACCATTGCTACATGACAGTCAAAGGAAACAGAATTATCAACCCCGGTTCACAGGCCACTTTATACTTTCATTTTGAAGTGGAGTACTGACAATGCTGTATTCTGTGGAGTGGTTTATTTGTCAAAAGTGACAGGGTAGCAGATTTTAGCATATAATTTAAGCCATTTTAGTATACCAGTCATTTATAAGTGAAAGTTCTGCTAGAAGGTCTCTGTGTCAGAGGGGGGTCTGACAATGACTCCCAGTTTTCAGTCATCCACAGACTTGGTTAGCCATAAGTTTTGGATTGTAGTCTATAGGTCAGAGAAGTAAATACTGAACAAGGATTGTCCCAGCACTGAGCCCTGCAGGACATCACTAGTTACCTTCTTGTTCTCAGAAACTGCCTCTGCAACTGCACCATGGGGGTTGTGATATTTTAGCCAGCTTGCTATCCAGCTTACCACAAACAAGTCTAGTTGTAATGGTTTTAAATGTCTAGTTAGGCTGTGTGCTCTGTATGATTGTTGTCAACAGTTTGTGCTAGCTTTTCAAAAAAAAAAAAAAAAAAAGGTTTATTAGACAGGATCTACCTTTAACAATACCAAATTGTTGTACATCTTGCCTGATAAGATTTTCAATGTCTGTGTTTAATCAAGTGTCCTATAATGTGCCTCATGACCAGTGCTGTATGCCATACTTCTGGAAATGAGCCTGTAACTAGGGTCAGCTTAAATTGTTTATGAAGTGTTCCATCAGGGTATGTTTAGTACTATTTGACAAACAGCCCAGTATGTTATCTGGCCCACGGTAGAAGCACTATTAGCCTTGGACTACAGTTTCAGTACATGTTCTTTATGAATAGTTGCATACTTGAGCTGCAACAACTTTATTACAAGCTGAGATAAGTACAAACTTGCAGTTTTATAAGATAGTACTGCATTTTTTTCTGTTTTATTGTTTCATTGAATATTGTGTTAAAAATAATACTGCATGTATCTGCTTATTTATTTCTTCACTGAAAATTGTGAGTTCTCTCTTTGTCTGCAGTTAGTTTTCCCCACCCACCCAGCCTCCCTGTTCTTATTTTGATATTAATCTTGGTGGCTTTGGAATTCACCACCCCTCCTGTAAATTTGTTTTTGAACACTCCTCCTGGGCCCATCTTATTTGCTCACTCAACCAAGTACAGTGAGGTCATATTTTGATTTCAGACAGTCCTACCATTCCCATCTGTTCAGCCCTGTCCCAGCTCTATCCTAGTCTAGTCTCATTAGCTCAACCTGCCTTATACACAGAGAACATCTCAGTAGGCATACCCACTTAGGCCCAGAACTTGTCAGATTGAAGACCGTTGAAACAGGGCTCAGTTCTGAGGTTTTTTACTGGTTAATTGGGTAATTTGTTTAAATTAGTTTGCTTGTTTTCCATTTTTATATATATAAAAAAAATTTGCACTTTACCTGCTTTTACTGTATTTGTGTTTCTTCCTACCTTATTACCTTATTTTGCTTTTGTCTCTTCTTAAAAGAACTCAATTGTGTTTATTCTGTTGCAGTTATTACTGCTTGGTAGTAGCCTGATTAAATTGTAACTGTTATTCTAAGCCTTTTGATTTAAGCACTTGGACTTCAGACCAGTTGTTTTACATTAAGAAGGTTTCTGGTCTGCACTGTTGTGGCAGGACAGGTAGCTTACATCCTTCTAAGTTGTGAACTGCTGATTGAAGGCTCAGTGTCTGTTATTCTAAAAGTGTATTAGTTCTGGTTAAGCACTTGGGCTCCAGGCCTGTTATTTTACATTAAGAAGTTTTGTGATCTGCACTCTTGTGGGAGGAGAGGCTAGTTTCTGCCCTTCTGAGCTGGGAATTTCTGGTCAAAGGCTTACTGTGCCTGCTTATTTGAACTGTTTTTTCTGATATTGGTGTACCTTGTCTGCTGTAGCATAGACTAGATTCAAGTCTGCTGAATCTAGCTTTGTTTGTATAACTTGAGCACTAATCCAGGACATCTTTTTTGGAGAAGGTTCCCCTGCACCCTAGTGGCAGGAGTGTGCGGTTAGAACTTGTCTGATTAAAGACTGCTGGAACAGGGCTCAGTTTGGAGATTTTTACTGGTTAACTGGGTAATTTGTTTAAATCAGTTTGCTCATTTTCTATTATAAAAAATTGCACTTTATTCATCTGCTTTTACTGTTATTGTGTTTCTTCCTACTTGATTACCTTATTTTGCTTGTGCTTCTTCTGAAAAGTACTCAATTGTATTATTCTGCTGCAGTTATTACTGCTTGGTATTAGCCTGATTCAAATGTAACTTATTCTAAGCCTTTTGGTTTAAGCACTTGGGCTTCACACCAGTTGTTTTACATTAAGAAGGTTTGTGGACTGCATTATTGTGGCAGGACAGGTAGCTTACATCCTTCTAAGTTGGGAATTACTGATTGAAGGCTCAGTGTCTGTTATTCAAAAAGCACATTAGTTCTGGTTTAAGCACTTGGGCTTCAGGCCAGTTATTTTACATTAAGAAGGTTTGTGGTCTGCACTCTTGTGGGAGGGCAGCCTATATCCCACCCTTCTGAGCTGGGAATTTCTGTTTAAGGCTTATTGTGCCTGCTTATTTGAACTGTTTCTTTCTGAAATGTGTGTGCCTTGTTTGCTGTAGCCCAGAAGTTAAAAGTTTATTGGCCATTTTGGGCTAATTTCTATCTCTTTCATTTCCCTGCTATAAAAATAGGCATTTGCATGTTTTTTTGCGCTTGTATTTACCTCATCGAGTGCCTGCCAGGTGTCCTGCATAGTTCTACACCAGCAGAGAGACAAAAGAGAGAATTTGCAGTGATTAAGTATAATTTTTCTGCATTTTCTTGCTGTCTTTAACTAATTCCGCCTAAAACGCCAATTTATTTAGTGTTTCTGTAATTTAAAAAGCTTGTTTCTCCTACATATTGTACTTATTTGCTGCCTGCACTTGAACTAAGTCATTTTTGTGTTTAAATAATCTGTTTAACTGTTGTAGGCTACACACTAAAGTGTGGTACCCATTTCTGTGCATTTAAAGTGTTTTTTTTATTGTATCTGTTTTACTTAAAAAAAAATATATATTTATAAATATATATATATATATATATATATATATATATATATATATATATATATATATTTGTATGTATATACTTGTTTCCTGCCTTTCTGAACTAGTATAGTGCAGTTTTCAGGTTATTGCTGAATTCAGGGCTGTGTTACAAGTTTCTGTGTTGCCCACACCTTACTTGGATAGAAGGAAGTTTCTCTGTTTACCTGTGAGAGAGGGGAACTTTGAGCAGACTATCTGTCCCTGGAGGAGTGGTTTCAGCCCAGAAGTTAATAGTTTATTGGCCATTTTGGGCTAATTTCTATCTCTTTCATTTCCCTGCTATAAAAACCGCATTTGTGCAGTTTTGTGCACCAGGCAGCTAGGGTTAAACTATTCCCGGCTCCACGAAGTCTACTCCAATTTTTCCCTTGGAACTAGACAAACTTTCAACTTAAACACTCAAACCATTAATTTCTCAGCCCAGCACTTGCTCAAAATTCATAGCAAGCACTAATTAACCGTAACACTAGACCCCCCTATACTGTCCAGAAGGACAAAGCTCTATATTCGTACCTACCAGCAAATCAGTAAAACAGCTCACTTTACCTATTCAGGCATGTCCAAAGGGCAGTTTCAGGTGTACTCTCCAGTCCAACTGGTGAATCTTTGATTTTGAGACAATGTTATAACTGCCTCATGTACACAGCCAACCCTCTCCTCCTACCACCAAACACTAATATATGTGAGAGATGCAATTATTCAGGCAAACATGAGGCAAAGTTCTCACAACCCAAAACTGGAACTAACAGTAAAGAGGAGAAGGAAAATATTTGTAACACACCACCAGTCTCACATAGACCTATTAAACCAACACCGGCAAATAACACACATAAATACACAAAAACATACTCGGAGGCTCTAAATAAAAATCTGCAAAAGCAACAGAGACTTCCAAAGCAGACACCCAAGCAACCTCCACACCCCATCACAAACCATGAAACACATATTTCAAATAATCAGTGTGCCCTGCAATCACAGCCCTTAAGGCAAAATAACATACCCAACACACTAGTAATAGGCAACTCTACAGTCAGGCACACTGATGTCCCACTAACTAGGCTGGACAAGGAGAAGGTTACAGTTAGCTGCCTGTCAGGCACCAGGATCCACCACAAAACACAAGCACTCCGGTCACTCATGAGCAAGTACAAATATGACTCTGTCATTATCCATGTTGGTGTGAATGATCTGAGACGTACGTCCCTGGAATACATGAAAAGAGACATGGAAGAGCTCTCTGATCACATAGCCCATGCTGGTATGACCCTGACCCTGAGTAGCATCCTGCCTTCACCAAGAATGATGCCACAGTATAAAGAAAAATGGTCATTTTCAACAATTGGCTAAGTTTCTGGTGTACTTCAAAGGGGATCCAGTATCAGTCCACCTGGGATGACATGCTTGACAAGCCACGTTGCTTCACAAGAGATGGCTTGCACTTGTCACCCTTAGGCTTTTGAATACTGGCCAAACCTCTTGCCACCCCCATAGTGCCTTTTTTAGGCAAGGCTCAAAAGACAAACCCACCACCGTAAATAGCACTAGTAGCCAAAAACTAAGGGTAATGCTACTCAACGCCAGAAGTCTAAACCCGGTTTAAGACTCTAGAGAGCACCCCAGCACTAGCAGGCTATAACTCATACCATATTTTCTGGCCACAGAACCCATACCAAAACACAAAAGGTGGGGGTGTATCCATATTCATCAAGGATACCCACACCTCCAGGTTAGTGGTGCAGCACAATGCCTCAGAGATCATCCATGTGCAACTAACAATGGGCAAAACTGTAATTCAAATTGTAGCCTGCTACAGATCACCCACCATGACCCAGGACCCCATTCCAATTTTCTGGAGACACTGGAAAATATGAAGGTCCTAACAAATGCCCTAATATTGGGTGATTTTAATTACCCAAACATTAACTGGGAGAACTATTCAAGTACCACCTCCCTTGCCCAATGCTTCCTAGAATTTATAAACTCAAACACCTTGGATCAACTGGTCAACAGCCCCACCAGAGGTGACAACATATTGGACCTGGTCATCACCAACATCAGCGATTGGTGTTCTACACCGGAGGTCAACCCCTCGTTGGTTAGATCCGACCATAGACTAATCACTCTGGATATCCACATTCCTCCCCCACCCCCAATCAAGGAAACCACCATGAAAAACTTTTCAAAAGCAAATGTCAAGTTACTTAAGACTGAGGTAGAAAGGTTCATAGCCCCCATGCTAAAGGACAATGCTGTCCAAGCTGCTGAATCCCTTACAAAGGCACTCTATGAGCACCTGCAAGAATGCATGGATTGTGCTATCCCAAGCAAAACCAAGACTAACTCCTCCAAGAAAAGGAAACCAGTCTGGTGGACCCCTACAATAAACAACCTATACAACAGAAGAAGGAAACTAGTACAGAAAAGAGTAAAATCCCAAGAAAGAAAGACATCATTGATCAGTATCAGCAAGAAACTATGATCCTTCATAAAATCATCCAAGGCTAGCTTCGAAACAAAAATTACCAAGGACTCCAAAGATAACCACAAAGCTTTCTATAGCTATGCCAAGAACCTAAGTGGAAACTCTCAGATCTGCTCTGAGTTAGTGCAGAATGGCACAAAATACACTGAACCGACTGATATTGCCAACATTCTGGCAGACATGTTTAGTGCAAACTTCACCCCCCCCCGTCACCCCCTAAAGAGCCCAAAACCATACCAGAAGAATGTAGAGCCCCGGCAATCACTGACACACAGGTTAAAACAGCCCTATCCAAAGCCAAAAACACAGCTTCAATGGGACCGGATGGTGTCCCAGGCTGTGTATTACACAAACTCCAAAATTAACTAACCCCTCACCTAAACACACTGTTCAAACTCAGCCTCTCTACAGGCTACATACCCATAGAGTGGTGCACAGCAACAGTTATCCCGCTGCACAAATGTGGAGCCACAGCGGACCCCATGAACTATCACCCTATAAGCCTGACTAGCCTGGTCTGCAAGGCTATGGAGTGCATCATCATGGAACTCAATAACAGAGACATTGGGAACCTCTAAACATTGGACCCTACCCAGTTTTGCTTTGTTAAGGGCAGATCATGCCTCCTAAACCTGGTGGACTTCTTTGAGACAGTTACCAAGGCTTTAGACAAGGGAAAAGAGGTCCCCACAGCCTACCAAGACCTCACAAAGACTTTTGACACCATTTCCCATTCTGGTATTATAGGTAAGCTCACCAGCCTGAACATAAACCCCTACGTCATGAGATGGGTTGCCAGTTGGCTCACGGATAGAACCCACACGGTGAGAGTCGCAGGCTCTAAGTCGGACTCTAAACCGGTTACAAGTGGCGTCCCCCAGGGATCAGTCCTAGGACCCCTCCTGTTCAGTATATAGTTCTCAGAGGTACAGACAGGCACAGGAGAACTATGACTGACCAAGTTCTCAGATGACTGAAAACTGGGGGCCATAACTGACTCTCAGACTGATACAGATATCCTCCAGAAGGGTCTCACTGAGATGGATACATGGTGTCAAAATCATGGCCTCCAGCTAAATACCAAAAAGTGCACAGTCATCCCCTTTGGAAAAACAAAGTACCCACAAACTACCACATACATGGTAGTCCACTAAATACAGAAAATGAAATAAGTGATCTGGGGACCCAAGTAGATAGTAATCTCTCCTTTGATAATCATAATGCCAAGGTGGTTAGAAAATCCTTCTATGTGGCCCACCTAATCACAAAAGGGTTCGCATCTAGAACAAAAGAGGTTATTGTGCCTATCTACTCATCACTCATCAGACCCATCATAGAGTACAAGGCCCCATTTGGGATGTACCTTACAAGACACATGCAACAGCTGCAAAGACCACAGAAGTACCTCACCAAGAGGATTACTGGCCTCAAATAGATGCCCTATGCAGCCCGACTGAAGAAACTCCAGCTGTACTCAGTTGCATACCGCCTACTCAGTGGTGATCTCTGCCTGACATACAAGGCCATTCCAACCCAGAATTGATGGACATGCTCCACCTAATAAAAAACAAATCCCTGAGAGCCACATGCTCTAGGGATCTAAACCTCACCATAATGATAAATATGACTTGCTGGAGGGATAGATTCCTGTCCCAGAGACTCCCCGTGCTTTGGAACAGGATTCCAATCTACATTAGGAAGAGCCCCTCACTAACACTCTTCAAGAGAAACCTTGACGAGTGGATGGGAAACATAAAATTTACCCCGGGGATCACTGCAGTGGCTCTGCTGGACAGAGGCACAGGGAACTAATGGCTCTGCTGAACAGAGGCACAGGGAACTAATCTAAGGGGGTGGTGAAAGCCAAGACATTCTGGTTAGGCATACATATGCCCTCGAGCAGAGAGCCTAGTACTTACCTATGAACCTATGATAGGTGTTTGAGATATGGGGATTATAGGGCTTTGGGTAGTCATCTCAGGAGAGAAATGTACACTAAATTTATTTTCTAGTATATTGGTAATGTCTACCAGGTTTGAGTATGTTTTGCCATTTAATATGAATTACGTACAATGTTGAGTGTTGGTTCTTAGTTTTCTAACGTAACTAATGAAGGATTTGCAATTGCCTTTGGCTTTAGATGCTAATATGAGTTCATGGGCTGCCTTAGTAGATTAATATATTTTTTTTAATTTCTAATGTAATTACAAGTTTGCAGCTCTAATCTTGAGCACAGCGACTATAGAATCAGTATCACTCAAAACTGTTGGTGTTCTTGCATTAAGCCTCAGCTGCCAGTTTAACATCCTGTACTCTAACTTTGTTTTCCATCCACCAACTCTAGGGTTTATGTTCACATTTTCTGTAATAGCAAAGTGAAATTTTATAAAATCTATACATTTGTCTAAATTCTCATTAAGAGCATTATTAATATACCTCCTCGGTATATCATATTTATACTTGCAGATCTGTTTTCTGTAGGACCTCTCCATTTTACCTGTATAAAATGCTTTACATGTTAAACATACAGCAGTGTATACTACTCCCTTACTACCACAATTTCTGTCTATTTGTACTCCAATTTCTCATTCATTCTCATTCTCATTCAGGTCCCAAATTTATGTAGCCACCTACAAATATATCAAGACATTGCTTGCAGTGTCCACAGGCTTTTGTGCTTATTTTTTATCATTAAAGGGTCAACAATTGTGGTTAGTTTCCCACTATTGGTTATAAGGATGAGTTCGTTTTGAACATAGACCAATTATTTTTGATAATATCTTTTTCAGTTCTTGGCTCCCTCATTGTATTGTAACACCAATGTTCTATCATATTCCTAATTTAGTATTATTTCCTTTAAGCCATCTCCTACTAAAGGTATCAGTCATCCCACTGATTAATAACATTGTTACTAATCTCCATTAATAAGTGTTTTGGATATCAACTATCAATAAACATCTTTACTAACTTTCTATTTCTTCTCTTACAACATTGACCCTTTACCAAAGCCTTTTTATATAAATGGCCGTGAACTTCTGAAGTACAAGTAGGTGTTGCTGAGAGTGTTTTCTGTAAGTATTTTACATAAAACCCGCATTTGTGTTCCTTGTTGTAGTGTCCAAATAATTCATTTTCCACTTGTCGATTGAAACATAAATTAAAAAAACAATGATTCATTCATAGAATTAATAAAATCAAAAACCTAATCATAAGGGCCATCCTGAAGATTAAATATATCATTCAGAAATCTATGATACATTTTACAATATTTATAAAATTCAGAAGTGAATTTACAATTCAGTTGCAAACTACATAACACCATATTTGCATAAATGGAAGCACTGGCTGGTTCCATCACCATGCCCTTGATTTGTTTGCAAGTTTCACAATCAAAATAAATAAAATGATCTAAAATTATCTCTATAAGACTCAACAATAAATTGATTTCCGTATCCTGAAGAAAATCATATTTTAATAAACTCTCATGAAAATAAATTTAAACCTTCCTCCTTTGAGATACTTGTAAATAAATCAACTACATCTATAGTTAAAAATGCAAAGTTTTCAACTTTCCCCCAAAAATCCCATGAATCCTTTTGCATATGTGTCTCCTTGCAAATACAAGCTTAAGCATCCTAGCAGCAAAGACTGCCATTTGCTAGGTTTTCGATCCTGCACTGCCACAATAGGTCTAAGTGGGCGGCTCAACAATATATTTGTGTATTTTAGGGATGCCAAAAATACTTGGGGTCCTGGAAGAAGAGTTTTTCAAAAAAATTATAAATCTCAGTCATTATCATTCCTTGGGATGAATGATCTTCAAGTTGTAAATCAATATTTCCATATGCAATATTAACCTCATTATTTGAAACTAATGTATATACATTATCATCCTGCAAAATACTAAACATTTTGCTAGAATAATCCATAGCATCAAATATGACAACACTTCCTTCCTTATCTGGTTTCATAACTCTTATAGCTCTATCTTTACTAGGGTGGCCGTGGTGGTGCAGCGGTTAGTGTTGCCACCTCACAGCAAGAGGTTTTCCGGTTCAATTCTCGGCTGGGGTTCCTTCTGTGCAGATTCTGCATGTCCTCCCTGTGGTCATGTGAGTTTCCTCCAGGTGCTCCAGTTTCCTCCCATATCCCAAAGGCATGCTGTAGGTGGATTGGACACTCTAAATTGGCCCTAGGCATGTGTGTGTGTGTGTGTGTGTGTGTGTGTGTGTGCCTTCTGTGGAAGGTTAGGTGCTGGGCTGGCAACTTGACACTGTAAAACTCCACTGCCAGTCATGAGCAGACAGGTGATCCACTGTGGCAACCCCTAACCGGGAAAAGCCAAAATAAGAAGATAGCTCTATTATTGCTAAGGGAGTTTAAAAGTAATCTTTCATTTTGCGTTGGATGCTGGATATTTATAAATATCATGTTGGTATAAATGTAAAACCATTTTCATATAAAGAAAAATGATCTGCTGTGATATCCAGATGACTTTAGTTAAAAATATTAGTATAACACCATTATATAATTCAAATACCGATGTCTTGCTACCTTCACCTGACTTCCCCCTCTGTTTTCCTTTCCCTCAAAATTGGTACTAATTCCTATAAGTCTACATTGCTGGATCTCCTGTCAAATAATTCCCTGTCTAGTTAACTGTTGTGAGCATCATAGAGGGGGAAATTTTAAAGGGTCCACAAAGTTAATTTAACCAACATCTGTGGTTTGACCTTCATCAAAAAATTCAAAAGTGAGAAATTCATGCCCTGTACTGTTAAATGAAAATAAATGTCTTGTCCATCTTGACAGACATTATGTTTATTGTTTTTTTTTAATCAGGTATGCTGTACTGTCATTATATTGTCCAGCCTTCTTATGTTTCCTATTTTTAACGACAAGGCATTTTTGTTTCTCAAACACTTTGTTGTACATAATTTCATCATTTTGAAATAATAAATAATCTAATATTTTTATCAACTTCATCAAAATATAAATCCATCTATTCAAAACCAAATTTATCAAACAAACTGACAAAATCTTTACAAAATTTACAGTCAGAGTCCATACCATTGGGAAATTTCATGATATGTAAACCTTGAGGTACAATATTCCACTTAATACATTTAGTGATATAAGTATAACTTCCTTCATTTGGGTATGCACTCCATCTCCTCATCACCACCACCACATCATCATCATCATCATCATCATCATCATCGAACCTCTTTTTCACACTTCCTACATGGGGCTGGGGTGAAACATCGACTGTCACCATCTCTCGCTTGATTTAATGCCACTATCCTATCTTTTTTGATAGTCATGCCTGACTGTCACAGGTCTTCTCTTACACAATGCATTCATCTCTTTGCTGGACACCTTTTCTTCCTTGGGCATTCTTCCTGTCTGCCCTAAATTATTTTCACCAGCTTATCTTCTGCTTTCCTGTGCACGTGCCTGAACCAATGTAATCTGTTCTCTCTGACCATCTCTGCAATTTGAGCTACTTAGGCTTCTGCTCTGATGTCTTTGTTTGTTCTTCTGCCCCCACGGTGTGCATCCTACCACCTGCCTCAGGCACTTCATCTCCATCACCCCTGGCTTCCTCATCTGCTCTGCCTTTACTGCCCAGGTTTCTGTACCACTAAGTAGTACTGGTCACACCACTGTTTTGTATGCCTTACTTTTCAGCTTCTTTGACATTCTTCTATTATATACTACCCCTTACATTCTGGGTACTTGGCTACAGTCCCTCCAATTCTAGCTTTGACCTCCTCATTCAGACTTCTGTTCTCTTCTCCTCATCTACAGGTACTTAAAGACGTATACTTGTTCCACTATTTCCTTTCTATCTCAGTTCTCAGCGTCTTCTTATTTCCTCCACTTGCTGCCATTGTAACTGTCTTATCTGTACTGAGTTTCATCCAGTGTGCTTTCAGTTTTGCATTCCATTGCCCTAGCCTTTGCTGAAATTTTTGCCCTGAGTCTGCATGTAATGCCATATTGTCTGCATATAATAACTTTTTTGATCTGTCCCCATTACTTATTTGATAATTTAGTCCATCAACATGAACAGCAGTGGGCTCAGAGCTGAACCCTGATGCACACCCACTCCAAATAGGAACCCCACTTTAAGTCCAAATGCTTTTCTTACTTGTGTCATTGGGTCTTAGTGTACATAACCTGAAATAATTCTACCAGTGTTTTTGGGACTTTGAACCATCACAGGACTGCTCAAGTCATCTTTCTTAGGACCTTGTCACATGCTTTCTTCAAGTGTAGGAATTCTCATTTAGACTATCTATCTTTTCCTGAACTATCTGTCTCATTCTATACATTGGGTGGGTTGTGTTACATTTTGATCTGAATGGAAACTGCTCATCTCCCATCTTACTTTTGACTCTGCATATTTGTTTATCAATCACCCTCTCTAGAACATTTATCCAGTGTGACAAACTTTGATACCCCTATACTGCCCACAACAACTTGCATATGTCTTTCTCTCCATACTGCTAGGAGTACCTTCAACAACCATTTCTCCTCTAACTCATCCAGCATTTTAATTATGTCTGCCATGGCCTCATCTATGCCTGTTGCTTTCCCTGACTTAATTTTCCTTAGTATTGTTTTTACTTCACCTGGGGTGGGTGTCTTTTTTTCTTTCTTCATAGGTTGTGTCCAAGCAAATACAGCTTCTGTGGGGTTTTCTTCATTCAGAATCTGCTGGAAATATGCCATTCATCTGCCTTTGATATCCTGTGGAGTAGTCAGCAGGTTGTTATTTGCATCTCTTATGAAGGGTGTCTGATGACTATCTTGTTTATCTTTCTGTGTTCACCTTGAAATCTGATATAGTTTCCTTGTGCCACCTACTGAGTTACTTTCCAGAAGCTGGAAGAATGCCTCTGATGCCGTGCTCTTTACTTTTGCAGCTGGTCTCTTAGTTCCTTTGCTAAACAGCCAATATTCCTTTTTAGCCTGGTCATCTTTTCTACCTCCTACTTTTTCATGCATGCCTTCTTTCTTTTGATGACTTCCTTGAGTTCTGCATTCTATCATCAGCTTTCCTTATATACCTTATTTCCATAGTTGGCTCAGCTGCACATCCGTTCTATAATCCTTGCACATGCTTATTTCAGACGCTGTCAAGCTTCTTTAACTTCACCTATTTCCTCTTCTTCCTGAAAAGCTAGAGCCCTGAGTGTTTCCTTGAACTCTTGTGTTCTTTGTCCGTCTCACTTCTAGGTCTTCAGCCTGGCCTCTGCTAACCTCAGAGCCTTCTCTGAACATTGCTTGCAGCTGATTGTGCAATCAGTGGTTTATGCTGTAGGCCGTTTGTTTCCCTGGAGATGACTTTGCAATTGTTGATTCTACCATAATGTCCTTTCCTTACTAGGAGGAAGTTTACCTGAGTCTCATGTCTGCCATTCTTGTGTATGATCTTGTGACTGTCTCTACTGGTAAACCATGTGTTGGTCACCAGCAGGCCATTTACCATAAAGACATCTAGAATGGCCTCATCCTCTTTATTCCTGTTACCCTACCCATGTGGACCAAGGCAGTCCTAATATCCTGTTCTGTCTGTATGTCTGTCATATTATGTGCATTGAGGTCCCCCATTATCAACACCAACCTATGTTATCATGTTTTATCTAATAGTTTCTGTAACTGCAGCCTGAATGCATTTTTCTCCTCACTGTTGCAATCCCTCTGTGGGATATAAGCTGAGATTATGAATTCTGCCCTACCTATACACTGGAGTTTGATTGCCATGAGTCTGTCACTAATTCTGATAACATCCCCTCACTGTCTTCTGAAGCCTCTCCCTCACCATAATTCCCACATCATTTCTAGCTTTCCCTCCTTTTGAGTAGTAGACTGGGAATTCCAATCCAAGTGACTTTGCTGCACTGGCATTCCTTCTTGTCTCCTGGATACAGTGTTCAGTCTCCTTCTTACAACCATGTCATTCACTTTCAAGCTCTGTTCTGTTAATGAATCCTATTAAGTATAGCAATCATTGTTTCATGTTTGGCATATTGATTAGTTTTACATCCATCTTTCATTCAACACAGCTATCCCTGGTAACCCAAACTTGGCAAATGAACACTGGCTAGCCAGTAGGTTATTGACCCATGGCTGCTGGCCTTTATGGGGGAGCACATACTGGCCATTAGGGGTACATAGACTCCCTCCTACCATTAGCATGAATCTCTGGCATTAGTCAGAGTAGTCCAGTTCCTCAATCTGTTTATCACCAACAAAGACCCATGCCCATTTATGGTGACATTAGCTTCACTGTAAATGGTTGCCAGCATTTCTTCTGTCACTCCTTCTACTAGTTTGCCCTATGTAGTTATGTACACATAGAATGTGGTGGCCCTCCTCCTTTTAAATAAAACTGCTTATTTCATCTATCATCATCAGCTGGCCCAGGTTCCTTCCATCTTTGGTGATGGCTATTTATTCCTTTCATGAGGCCATTTTGATTTTTTTTCTTCATTCTCTGCCCTGCAGATTCCTTAAAAATGACTTATTTCCAGCTGTTTTCATTTTCGCCCTCCATTATCTTCCATTTCCCTGTACTCATTTTCTTTATGTGTTGTTTTTTTCTTTCTTTTAGCATCTAGTAGGCTAGACTTTCCCTGTTCTCCCACCTTGGCTCCATCAGTATTCACTTCCATCTGGGATAACTTTTTGTCTCTTGGTAACCTCAGGTCTGTCAATATTTCCTCTTAGGCAGACTTTTTCTGCTATAACATCATAATGATCCCTTTCTCATCCATCTTTTGTAGCACTTACAGCTCTTGTTCTAGTTAAGTTATTTTACCCTGTCTTTCTGTATCTTCCCAATTCCTCTATAAGCCATCCTCTCCATGCTGATTTGATGTAATCTCACCAGTCTGTCCATCTGTTGTCTCCATGCCTTATCCTGCTCACTCTCTTTCTTTTACTTTTCCTATATTGTTCTTTCTTTCCTTATTTCATATTCTCTTATCTCTATTTTCTTTGTCGTATGCCATGTATTTACCCACTTACTCCCTTGTAGTTCCAAGACACTTGAATGGTCAGAAATTATGCTTCCATAGATTGTCACTTCCTTTATTCTAGGTATGTTTTTCTCAAAGACCATAAACTAGACACATCTACTACCCTGGTCTTGATCTTTTCTTTAAAAAAGTGAATTGTTTTCATGCATGTTTCTTTCTGTTCATATATTAATCTATCTCCCATCAATCTATTTGGCTCCCTTTTGAAATATCCTGACACCTCTCCCAAAAAAAAAATGGAAAAGAACAATTTTGAACATACCTAATGTTGTTCTCTTCCTTTAAGCTTCTTTTTTTGCGGGGTCCTCCTGATATATGTTTGTGTGTGTGTGTTTGGGGGGGGGACAAGCCCACCATCTCAGAGAAAAGGGAATAGTCCTAGAAATGGTAATTTCAGAGTTAGTATTTGTAAGTCCTGATTTCTGGATTTTCAGCCATGTGGTCTCCGCATTTCAGTCTTCAGCAGTATGAGTCCCAAGATTTTAAATGGTTGCTATCTATTCTCAGAGATCTTTTTGTCTGTCTGCCATCTGTCTCCCCCCCCATTTCACTTTTTTTGGAATTAAGTCACATTGTTGTTCACTGTATTATTTCAATGTTGCCCTCTGCTTCTAGCTTTTCCCATTCTATGAAGAAACCCTAGAAGAAATAGTTTCTATCTTGGCTGGGGGCATAAATGTTTTCTGTTTTTCATGTTACCACTTCCATCTTTCTAAATAATGAGTTTCTTTTCCCTCCTGTATTCTGTTTCCCCTTCTAACAATACACTGTCCCTCCTTTTCCTCCTCCTCTTTATCTTGGTCCATCCATATAAGTATTATTTGGATTTGTTTCTATCACTCACTCATATTTCCCATCTGATTTCATGATATAAACAGACATAAGCTCCTTCCCTGTTGCATGTTTTGCTTTATTAAATATTTTAATAATGTTCATAATTTGCCACCCCAAACATAATATTTTTTGCCTTACTGTATAAGTCCAACTTAACTGTACATCAATTACCAAACTCCTACCCCTCCCCCAATAATTGGGATATACTTATCTCACAACTTCAACTTCACCCTAAAAAGGATATCACCACAATTGTGATCCATATTCCACCTGGTAATACACCTACTAGCCTTGAAGACATCTTATCCTGGTGTTCTTCCACATACTCACAAGAAACCCTTATTCTGGGGGATTTCAACCTAGATTGGTTCACCTGCATATCAGAACCACCAAGTAATCTAATAAATCTCCATGGTTACCAGCAGCTAGTCCAAATTCCAACTAGATGTGATTAAAAAATCTGAAAGGGAATTCATCCTTGACTGGGTCCTAACTAACAACCCCACATTGTACCCCTACAAAGGCAGTCTCCCAGACTCCTTAAGTGACCACAACATAATATACCTTATAATTAGTAGAACAAGCATATGCAAAACCACTAACTATATATCCACTAGAAACACAAAAAATTCTCTCCTGAGGTCCTCAATACTTTACTCTGTAACTGTGACTGGACCCCCCTAAAAACCCTCTCACTTGACTAGGCTGTTGCATATTTCAACAAAACATTTCTACAACACACAGACACTATCGCTCCATTGCGCAAAATCAAGGTTCGAACCTCTACAAACCTCTGGCTCAGTAAAGAATCCAAACAAATCCACAAGTCCAGAGACACTGCCTGGCTTTACTATCAAAAAACCAAAGAAACACAAAGTCTAACTAAGTACCAAGAACTGCGCAACCTGCAAAAAATGCATTAGGCTGGACAAAAAGTCCTACTACATGACATTACAAACTAAATACCAACACAACCCCCCAAAATTTTGGAAAAATGTAAAACAGCTACTAAAATCTACCCCAAAGGCTACCCCAAACCAACCACCCTTGACACTAAAGTTCCCATCGAAACACAATTCAACTCCCACTTTGTGAACTCAATTCTATCCTTAGTATCACAGGACAGTTCCTTCCTCACTATCCCCCCCAACACAAATAACATTAATACAAGCTTTACCCTCAAAACAGTTTCCACCACTTCAATCAAAAGCATGCTCTCCAAACTAAAAACCTCATCAACAGCAGCCGACCTACTCCCCAGCTATTTCTTGAAACTCACAGCAGATGCTATTGCTATCCCAATCTCCACTCTCATAAACAGATCAATTGTTGAAAACTATGTGCCCAAATTCTGGAAAATATCCTATGTTACACCCATATATAAAGGCGGGACCTCCACTGAACTTAATAACTACAGACCTATTGCTTTACTCTCCCCCCTGGCCAAAATCCCAGAAAAATGCAACCATGCCTATGTGCTAAAATATCTCCTAGACAGCAACATCTTGTCACCTACTCAGCATGGTTTCAGACCTGCCCATAGTACCACTACAGCCCTCCTCTGCTTCACAGACACAGTAAACCATCTAAAAAATGAAGGCCTGCAAGTGTCAACTCTTTTTTTGGATATGTCCAAAGCATTTGACACAGTCTCGCACCAAGTCCTGCTAAACAAACTAAACCAATATCATCCATCAAATTCCACTCTTACCTGGTTCCAAAGCTACTTAGCTGACAGGTACCAAACTGTGAAATGAGAAAATTCTCTCTCTCCTCAGCTGCCCATAACTATAGGAGTCCCATAGGGTTCTATCTTAGGACCACTACTATTCACAGTCTTCACAAATGACCTCTGTACCTCCACACAGCATGCATCTATCATTCAGTATGCAGATGACACTACCTTAATCTGTGCTGCACAAAACATTCCCACACTCCTGCAAACAACTCAACTAGCATTCTCTGACATTGAAAACTACCTTACCAAAGCCCAACTTATCCTCAATCCAAAGAAAACTCAGCTTATGATTATAACTAGTTCTAACAAAAACACTGATAACAGCCAGTTTACTATCTACTCCACAAATGCTACTCCAATCACTCCAGTGGCACAGGCTAAGCTATTGGGAATAACCATAGACTCCCTCCTAAAATTTGATAGTCATCTCAACTTAACTGTTAAAAAAGTACATGCCAAACTGGTATCACTCTACCGTATCAAACCATTTCTTACCAACAGCACAAGATCAGCCATTTCTCACTCCCAGCTTCTATCCACCCTACTCTATGCATCTCCCATTCTGACTAATCTCAACAAAACTGAACTAAGCAAAATGGAAGCCTGCTATAACAGAATTGCCCACTTTGCTGCAAATTGTTCATATAGAACTCATCACTGCACTGCTTTGAGACAGCTCCACTGGCTTGAACTACCCAACCTCCTAACCTACAATCAGCTCTGCCTCTGTCATTCAATCTATTACCTCTCCAATAAATGTCCTGCCCTCAAAAACCTAGTACAACATCACTCAGCCAAAAGGCCTCTTAGATCATGAAGCAAACTACTACTAGAAGTCACCAACAGCTCCAATAGCTTTGGAGATGCACTATATAGTAGTTCAGTGGCTAAAAAATGGAACACTGTCCCCACTAGCATTCAAAACACATTGTCCAAAGCCACATTTAAAGACCTCATCAGGCAACATCTCAAGCAAAGTTGGCAGTGCCATGATTGCTCCCCAGGCCAGTGAAAGTGGATAAGTTACACATACTAAACCTAGAGTACTTGATAATAGTTTTCAATCTTACTCACAAACACTGGCTAATCTACAATGTATGTACGGTACCTGTGTACTATGTATGTATTCTACCTATGTTCCAAATTTCAGCTGTATACCACAAATCTATCAATTACATTTATTTTTAAATTAATATTTTATTGTTTGTTCTCTCCACTGTAACTGTTGATGTGCTGCATACCACTGTAAAAGCATGTCTTTTGTAATTTGTGTGTATACTGATCATGTCTAAATAACTAAATGTATCTGTAATTTTTCTATGTGGAGCTTTTCTCCCGGGCCTCTGCTGAAAAAGGGCCTTTTCGGCTCAGTCAGACACCCCCGGTTAACAAATGTAAAATAAAATAAAATAAATAATTCCTCTCATGTTATAGTCATCACTTGCATTGTGTCCTCCCTCTTGTTGTAGAGTCCCCCTCCCACCAGATTAGGCATCTCCTTCTCTCTTCCTGTCATTCTTGGCCACTTCTGGGGCAACATCTGTTAGTAGTTTTATTTGCTTCATAACTGGTTGCTCACACAGGCCCATTTTCTCTCCTTCTTTTACTTATTTTCATTGCCTTGTGCACTTTGTTCTCTGTCATGTTTCCCTTTGGATCCCCTTTATGTTGACTTGTTTTAGTTTGAGCTCTGGGTTTCTCTCCCTGCAGTTCACTTTGCTTATCCTAAAAACCATGGTCTCCTAATTATTCCTTTGTCCTGTTTTTTCTATTCCCGCCTATCCTTATTATTCCTTTGTCCTGTTTTTTCTAATCCCTCCTATCCTTATTATTCCTTTGTCCTGTTTTTTCTATTCCCTCCTATCCTTATTATTCCTTTGTCCTGTTTTTTTCTATTCCCTCCTATCCTTATTTGCTCCTTATACTATACTAATGTGTTTTGGTACTTATATTTAGCCATGCTTGTTTTTGCTTAGTGTTTGGTACCCTCATTTTCCCCTATTTTCCTGTGTAATACATGACTTCTTCTCCAAATGGTGACCTCCTTAGTTATACTCTTGCTTGATTTGCCATTTTCTTGGATGGTCCTCCTCATGTTTACAGAAAAGGTGATCTTGTCCCAGATCTGATATTTACAACTTTCTCCTTCCATACAGCATATTTGTTTGGATACTTTATTTTCTCTCCCTCCATCCACAGCTCTCATTGTCCTTAGAGTTTCTCTCTCTCTCTCTGTAGCTTTAGGTCAACATACCTTACAGTATATTAATTCAAATCAAGAAACATTAAGAAAAATGTTTTGTTAAGCTACTTCTTTCATTTATGTATGAGATCTATTTCAAAACGGGTGTTAATGGTAACGGTCATGCTTTACCCATGGTCTGCATTCTAGATTTTATAGTCCTTCTTTTTTGCTTAAAGGTTCCTGGTGTTGCTACTGATACATTCCTTGTTTTGCTCTATGCTTATATGGCCAATTTTCCTGTACAATATTTCCACTGCTGCTCTTAATTTGTTTGAACTGGTATTTCTTTGCTTTTGTGATTCTTGGTCATTTCTTAAACTGGGTCATTCTTCATTGTCTTGTCATTTTTTTGCCCAGCTATTTCTTCTCTTTCTCTCCCATTAGGGCCTGTGTTCCGGGTTCTGCTCCCCTCTACTTGCCATGCTTGCTCAAAGTTCTCTCTTTCTCTACCAGTTAATCTGTGTATTTTCTCTTCCTCTTCTACCTCTACAGCAGCTTATGATGCCTTTGCTTTGCTGTAGAGTGGTTTTGTGCACCTTATAGTCAGGCCTGTCACCTCATTTCCTGTTTCTTTAATTGCCTTCATTCTCCCTGTCTGAGCCTGATTGTTCTTTTGTTCTATATCATGGTGTTACCATCATTTGTACATTCAGCTCTGTCCCTTTTATATTCAAAGTATTGCTTTCTTGGCTCATATGAGGTGGTTTGTTCCTTTAACACATCTAACAGCCTACAGTAATCTTTACATTTTGGAGCATTTTCTGAAAAATCAAGTTAAAAAGCATAAGCCAAACATATAATTATCTTCTAAACAGTTTGTTTGTGTCTTTTGGCTTTTCCCGGTGAGGGGTCGCCACAGCGGAACTCCGGTCCGCTAATGATTGGCAGTAGATTGTTACGTGCTGGCTTGCTGGGCCTAACGCACAACCTTCAATGAAGGAACACCCATTCATGCATGTCGACACACAGAAGACGCTCTAACTGAGAATCGAATGGGCAACGTCTAACTGTGAGGCGACAACGCTACCGCAGCACCACCACCGCAGTATCTTCTAAACAGTAAATGCTGCTAAAAAAGTAAAAACAGCAAGATTCTTACTGAAAAGTCTTTCTTACAGTGATGTTAGTCAATGTATTCGCTGTTCTTCTATATTATAACACCCTAATATATCATAATGCACACAAGTTCAGAGTTATGTTTTTCTCTAAAGTTTCACTAAAAGCTTTTCACATTTTGGAAATGCTATAACCTAGAAATATATTGTCAGGACAGTTTTGTTCATCCAGACTTACGCTTTCAGAGTGTAGAAGAAATTCCTAAGTGATTTTTTTTTTTTTTGCTGAGATTTATAGAAATCTGAATAATTATGCATATTTGTACATTTTGCAATATAAACAGCACTAAATATCTCTCAAGCTGTACAAGTTACAGTGCAAATATCAATGACAATTTTCTTTAACATCACCAAACCTTTTACCTAATTCTATGTATTAGATTGGTAATCTCTTGTTTTTGAGAACATTAGTGGAAATATTGTCTATATTTAAAATTATTAATAAACAACTAACAATATTTCCATTATAGGGTAGTATATATGTCTCCCACCATGACATTTCACACTATGACCATCAAAAATATGTAATGCTGTCAGTTTGACAATATGAATGTTAATATGAAAATATCAGCAGCAAGTGAATCAGAAAACAGTGCTGAATAACTCCACTGTAGGACATTCTAGATGAACAATCACGGCTTCAGTTTGTTAACACCTTGCCCTTTTTTACTTTGCCTGCATTTAATTGGTAAGTCAGTTAGGTAAGGAAGTCAACTCTAAAAACAGTCAGGATGCCATAAGGAGCTATGGATATTAAATGGAAGTAGACAAAATAGGTGCTATAGGCAAAAATGAATTAATCTGATTAATTCTGTCTGGATTTCATGTAGATTTTCTTGTTTTTTTGCCCATTCTGACTTCCTATGAGTCTTTCAGTTTTTAACAGTTCACAGGCTTCCACCAGGCTATTCATGTGTGTTTAGAAGTCTGTAATTTCCCACAGTGTGTGTATATATTAGGCTCACACTAGCATTGCAAAGGACACATTTTTCCATATATGAAGCATTTATATCTCTCCCACATACTTAATCAGACATTAGCTATTTAAACAACAAAAAAAAAAAACTGATGTTCAACATGAAGCAATTTCTCCATTCATGACTAACTCAACCTCATGTTAGCAATCACCCTTTCAAATTCTTAACCTATCTTTATTTTTTTTCAAATTAATCATTATATTATAGTCTTGTTTTTCAGCTTTTTAAAGCTTTTTTCACATATTAAGACTGTTATCAACAAAGGCATTTCTTACAAATATTTCAGCAGTCCCCTTCTAGTTCACACACACATTCTGTATGGTAAAGACATTTTAGAACACAATGTTCTTTATCACACACTACTTAAAACTTTCATTGACACCAGAAAGAAATCATGTTGCCTTTGTGGAAAAGAGTATGAGATGTTCAGCATCCAAAATAATTCCCAGTGGCAGAATTATTTGTTCCCCAAAATATTTACTGGTATCTGAGGCCACCTCAGAAAGTACTTGCTAAAATTTAAGCAAATAGAATCTCTGTGGTGGAGCAGTGGTTAGTGTTACTGCCTCAAAGCAAGAGGCTCTCCGGTTCAATCCTCGGCTTGGGTGCCTTCTGTGCAGAGTCTGCATGTTCTCCTGGTGTTCATGTGGGTTTCCTCCAGGTGCTCTGGTTTCATCCAAAATACATGCTGTAGAGGGATTGGACACTCTAAATTGGCCCTAGATGTGAGTGTGTGCATGTGTGTGCCTTCTGTGGAAGGATGGGTGCCAGACTGGCAACTTAACACCGTAAAACTCCACTGCCAATCATGAGCAGACATGTGATCTGCTGTGGTGACCCCTAACCGGGAAAAGAAGTAGAGCATCTCTGCTTCATGGGCATCTCTTCTGTCTCCACAACTACTTCTATGTTCAATCTGTGTAGGCTGTTCCTCACTTCTTTTATCAGTATGATTCTCATCCAGGTTAAGACTTTCTGTCTGCTGCAACAGACGCAGTTTCATTGTGTTGCTCCACGTCAAGAGGAGTATTATGGGTTTACACATCTCTACATATTATATCAGCATTATTACTGGTCACTTTACTGGCCTATAGATCCTTCAGAATTACTTACAGGCTTCTCAGTTTGATTGTTCCCACCACCCATAATTCTTAGTTTAATAAGTCATACTACCCATAATTCTCAGTTTTATTGGTCACACTACCCATAATTCTCAGTTTTATTGGTCATACTACCTATAAAAGTAGGTCACATGTGGTCACTAGTTGTGGTTTGAGAATCTGTGATATTCTCAAACAGGATTAGCTATATCCACATAATTTTCACCCAAAAACTGCTACATAACTGCAGATGCCCTTCACTGTCATCATTACCTCCCGCAATTACAGGGCATACAGGCCCTTATGCTCATCCAACAAAAATTTCCTTGACATAAAGCAAACATCCATCAAAGCAGGTGACTGATCCAAACCATTTCCTGGCGACACTGTATAACTACCTACCTCACAGCCCACACAATATTAGCAACTTTGCATATTTCAAAAACTCCCATCTCAGTACTACTTTATCTAGCCCTTCATGTGGCATCATGTAATACTTTTCTCCAGAATGGATAGCATTATATTATCATCTCCAACCATTAACTGCATAGATTTCTACTTCATATTTTTAGTCTGATCCTTTTAAAATTTCTCATTTTCTGGAAAATGTTTGAGGATTGCTGTCAATAAATAATGATCAATATTTGGATTTCAGACTTCATATCTTTCTGAAAATGCATGCTAATGGAAAACATGTTATTTGAGCCTTCTAAGTATATAACAGCAATATTTAAAATCTGTCTGTGATTTTGACGTTGCCCAGAATTCTTGAGGAAAGATTTTGAGAGGTATAGCTCCAATTTCACTCTTATCATCCACTTTAACCTTTGCTATTATCTTTTTCTTCACCAGACCAATCTCTCACATTGCCTCATATCAGCATATATGCATACAGCTACTTCTTTGCAGCTTGTTGCAGAATTGCCTCCTATTTATCAACAATTTCTTTATTTTACCTAATTTATTGTAACTGATGAACACTGTATGTCTCATGTTACTTTTGTGTATTTCTCCTGGGTCCCCTTTGAAAATGGACTTCAGCCTGCTAAAGCCAACCTGACTAACAACATGTTAATATATAAATATTTTCCAACTGGATCAGACTTTCTTTTGGCAATCCATTATATTCAACTTTGGTTGTCATAAGTTGCGAAAGCAAACACACATCTGTTTCAAACTTCTGATGCTCTATGACTTTCCAGAAGCTTCTGCTTTTTAGGGAATTAACATGGCACCCTGCTAAGCTTCCACCATTTACTAAAATAGTTCATACGGTATCAGCACACTTAGCTAGTAACTTGATAAACAAATAAATATGCACTGACAACATCAGGTGATTGTATCTCATTCAGCCAATATTTATTTTCATAAATCATAAAGCTGTTCAGTAAATGCAGTAATTAATGAATAAATTATATGTTACCAGAAAATGTTTAGAAGATAATGTTTTTGAAATCAAAACTACCATTGACTAGTTCCATTACTGACTGAGACACAGAAAAGATATTTTGCAGGTCACTCTTTTACCAAGTAAGCATAACTATTTTTTTATTTGGTGCTTGCAGCTGACCATCTGCTGCCAACAAGGTCCTGCCTCACCTGTCAGGTCTACTGGGAATTCTTTAACTTCCTGGATTTGATCCTTGTTTAAGTTCAGTTCCTGGTGCAGCATCATATTACTGCCGAGAAGTGCTCTCTGTTCACACCCTAATGTCCCTCCCCAAATGCACCCTTTAACATCCAGGACAGGATGTGCAATGGGGACACAATGGCATATTCTCCTGCTTCCACAGTGTCTGTGCACACTCCAGTTTTCCTTAGGATAATACCCTTTCCATGCATCCCCTGCCTGTGCCAGTGATCAGCCATCAAGGTTGCCCAAGTGTGTGTCCTCTTCCACCGGAGGAGTAAACCTATCCTTCCCTTACAGGACTTCAGCTACCCGAGTCACTAACTGAACTCAGGTCATATGGGCTATAATTAGAACTTTATCTCTTTGTGCAATGCTGATGATAGGAACACATACCTTTTTTTTGATAGGACTCCCTTCTGCATGACTACAGGTTGACTGGGTGGGAGGAGATTACATCTTGCAAAACAAAAGGCTTCTATCTTTCAGTATAGTCAAGATAGAATACATGTACCAATAAACTAGAATCAAAAATTTATGCAAGATAAAAGTAAAGTTCTGATTAATATAGTCTGTGGACAATTCCCTAGGTAATGAAATTCACAGGCTACTGTCAGTGATTACATTAAGCATGCTACCCAGTTGGGGTTTGTAAAAGGCAGATTGTGTCTCCTAAACCTGATAGACTTCTTTGAAGCAGTCACCAAAGCCGTAGACAAGGGTAAGGTGGTTCACACAGCCTATCTATATCTTGCCAAGGCTTTTGACACCACCCCCCACTCTGGAATTATAGATAAACTCACTAAACTAGGTATAAATCCCTATGTCACAAGATGGGTTGCCAACTAGCTCAATGACAGAACCCACACTGTGAAAGTAGCAGACTCCAAATCTGACTTCAGACCAGTGACAAGTAGAGTACCACAGGGTTCATTCCTGGGTCCTCTCCTGTTTGGTATCTACTTCTTTAAAGTACAGGCTAACACAGAAGGTCCTTGGCTAATGAAGTTCGCAGATGACTGCAAACTAGGAGCCATAATCAAAACTCCTAACGATGTGGACATCCTACAAAAGGGCCTCACTGAGACAGATGCCTGGTCTGAAAGCCATGGCCTCAAGCTCAGTGCCAAAAAGTGCATTGTCATCCCCTTTGGTAAAAAGTCTGTACCCATGAACTACAACATAGGCGGTAGTATACTTAACACCGAAGGCGTGATAAGAGACCCTGGGACACAGGTGGACAGTAGTCTCTCCTTTGATAATCACATCGCCACAGTAATCAGTAAATCTTTCTATGTGGCACACCTCATCACAAAATGTTTCTCATCCAGAAAAAAAGAGGTCATTGTTCCCCTCTACTCGTCACTCATTAGACCCATTATAGAGTACAATGCCTCTTTTGGTATGTACCTCACAAGACATCTACAACAACTGGAAAGGCCGCAGAAATACCTCACAAAGAGGATTGCTGGCCTCAAACAGATGCCCTACACAGACCGTCTCAAAAATCTTCAGCTTTACTCCATCGCATATCGCCTACTCAGAGGTGATCTCTGCCTAACATACAAAGCTATGTCAAACCCAAAGCTGTTGGACATGCTCTACTTAAAGAAGTCCCAATCCCTCTGAGCTACACGTTCTAGGGACCTAAACCTTGTCATCACAGTAAACAGAACATGCCAGAGGGATAGATTCCTATCTCAGAGACTTCCCATACTCTGGAATAAACTACCTATCTATATCAAACAAAGCTCCTCATTAGTAGTCTTCAAGAAAAATCTTGATGATTGGATGGGAAAAAGGAAATTAACCCCGGGGATCACTTCTGTGTCTCTGCTCGACAGTGGCACAGGAAAATAATTTTCTTGGGTGGCAAAAGCCAGGGTACCTTTTTGGCTGGGCTTGTATAGGCCCTAGAGCCGATAGCCTAGTACCTACCTATGAACCTATGAACCTATGAACATAAAGCTGCTTATTGCATATGATTTAGTACCACATATGTAGTTTTTAACATTTTATACAAGTTTCTTTATTTAGCCAGCACTATTTTCATGTGTCCATTACTCTTTTTGACCACAGTTTTCATATATACTACATCACCACTAGCTAGCCAGTCTGATCTCCTGCAGCCAATCCTATATAGTGGGTATGACCTTGCACCTCCCTTATTGTTTATGAACTACATAACAGGTCTGTAATCACTTGTAGAGGTCCCGGTGACTATAGATGATGAAGATAATTTAGGGCATGCATTGCAGCTAAAATATCCTTACACTGATGTGCTTTGGTCTGTTTGAATGATTCCACAGGCCTTGCACCTTTACCCCCATGGAAACTGTTCCCCAAGCAAAATCTGAAGTGACCATGATGACAGATTGGCTTGGAGCTAGAGGAAAGAAAGGGAGACCTGCCTTACCTGAATTTGTTGTCTCTACCAATACAGTTCCATTTAAAAAAAATTAAATTTGATGCTCCAGAGGATGCAGATGCTGAGTCCATATTTATTTTAATCTATTACATCTTTTTCATGTGTAATCTAGCAGATGGATTATAAGAATCATAGAAGCTATGAACCCTAGGATCCTGAGAATTTTTTTTCAGAAATCTGAGACTGATTGGAGAAGCACATGAAACATTCTAGACAAAGACCCACCTTCTTTTGTGTCAGAAAGGCCTTTTGAAAAAAGGTATCTAGAAGGCAGATGAGAAATACAGTCCTGTGAATCTGACTTGAGAAGTTTGTAATGTTTATCTGGCACCCCAGATTGGTCAGAGGAGACATAACCCAGGTTAATGACTCTTGACATCTGAATAGTCTGTAAAGATAAGCAAGTCATCTGAATAAGGAAGTGTGTGAATGCCATTCAGGTCACAATGAGCATGGAGGGGGCTAGACATCTCATAAACACCATTGGCGATGTAGATAATAGGAAGAGTAACACTGAGAACTGATAATGTGACCTAGAAATATAGAAACCTTAGAAATGTCCTGATACCTTCGGCTATGGGAATGTGATAATAAGCACCTTTTAAGGCTAGTGTTACCGTATAAATCATGGGAGGAATGATGGGTAACAGGTTCGACAAGGTCAACATTCTGAATTTATGTACTTTCACATATATGTTTAGAAATGAGAGATCTGGTACTGGTCTCCAACACACCTCTTTCTTAAGTATTGTAAACATTCTGGGACAGAAGCCTTTGCTTTCATGATTTATGGGCACTGGTTCTATGACTCTTTGGCTGAGTAAAAACTAAAGTACCTGAGGAAAAAAATGTGTTTGGTTCATAGGTTAGGTGGAACTCCCATGAAAAGAGGTTTTTGTATCCAATGCCATTCTGCACCACTGTTAACACCCAAGAGTCTGAGACATTCTTTTGCCAAAGAGAGATATTGAGAACCAGATTCTGAGACAGGTTTCTGGAGATATTGGCTGAAGACAAGGAATAGGGGAGAAAGAATGCTGGCATAGTCATTTTGTATTGTTTGTCTGTCTCTTTCTGAAACGATTCCTGTTTCATATTGTTATTTCACTCCAGCCTTATCTTTTTAACTCCTTATTTGTTAGAATATGACTGTTTTTGTTTATTTGATGGATTTAGTGAAAGATGGAAGACTAAACGATTTCTATTGGGAAACACAAAAATAGTACATAATCCCTGAATCAATTTTCCTCTTTCATCAAATTGTTTGAGAACTTGTGCAGCAAAAGAGTGAAACACCTCCTTGTCTAGTGCAGAATTGCTGATTTCAGACTTTACTTCATCAGTGAAATTTTGGTTATGTACTGAAGCAGATCTTCTCAGCATTGAAGCATCAGCAGTAGCAGCAGACATAGTATCTGCACAATCATACACACTCTTCAAAGCATGTTTGGATACCTGGAACAAGGTAGAAGCAGTCTGATTCAGAAAAGGGTTTTCTTCTGTAGGAAGTGTGGTAGCAAATTCCCTCAGACAGTCCATATAACAAAGTATAAACTTCCAGATACATGTCTGATAATTGAGAATTCTGAAAGCTAAAGTGAAAGAAGAAAACATTCTGTTACATAGGCAGTCCAACGCCTTGCCTTACTTGTCACTAGGAGAAGGTTTAATGTTCAAAATCACCCTATTACCAGAGGGCAAATCTGTGCATATGGCTGCTGGGTCTGATCTAAAGTGAGAGAAAAAATGTATTAGTATGAGGCACGTTATAGAATTATCTGCTTTTTCAGAGACTTACAGTTGGGAATCAGAATGATTATAGGCAGCATTCAACACATTCTCCCAGGGCTGGCAGTATATGAGAGATAGATGAGGAATGAAGACTACCTATTTGAAACATGTCATAACATCACCTCAGTTCAGAGGGACATCTATTTGTTCCCATAAAAATACCACATTAATCTTGGCTATGGTCTGATTAAAAAAATTCCTTCACAGGAGGGTAAGTGTTAATATTTTCCTCACAGTCAGAGAGTTGGGCTAGTGAATCTGTTGGAGAAGAATCCCTCCCTCTTTTATAATCAGAATCATCAGACCTTATTTCCTCAGGAATTTATTTGCAGAGGAAGCCTACCTGTAATGGGTCCTGGACAACAGGATTCATAGCCTGTATTATACATGCCTTGCTACGGTAAGGAAATAATCTTTCTTAACTATAATGACTTCTTGTGATAAAGAATGCTTAATCTTTTATTTTTTCTTTACAGGATTCTCTGTGGAAGAAGACAGACTCAAAGGAGGGATGTCTGACCACTCTAATGGTCTCTTATAAAAGATTCTCCATGACAAATCTTATGGAGCCCTAGAGAAGATGGTTCTGCCATGTCCATGTTGGACACTGGAAAAGAAAAAGAGGACATGGCTGAGTCCAGGTTCATGGCAGCTGAAATGACTACAGAAGAAGAAACCTGAGAGGTAAGTGAATGGTCTGAAGAACAATCAATGTTCACAACAGGTTCATCCACTATCAGCTGAGGTGTAGTCTGAGTTTGTCACAATGGCAGTGGCTCCTTGGAACATGCTTTTCTCTTTTAAGAAACAGCTGGAGTAGAACCAGCAGGACTGGAGGAAGTATCCATGCAGTAGCCAAGGAGGAGATGCCAAAAGCTATGAGTGCTGCTGCAGCGAGATGGTTGGAAACTAAGTTGTCACCCAGTGTACACAATCAACATACTTACACTCACACTTTTTATCCCAACCCCTTCACGAGGTAAAAGTGCAAGCAGCACTCAAATTCACTACCATAACTCCTTTCAAAAATTAAATACACTGACAGAAAAGAAAAATGGCAGGTAGGTTGTCATGAAGTGAACTTTTAGTCACAGAATAAAAGTTTAGAAAAGCAGTTCAAATTGTGACACTGCCAGCCAAGCTATCTGGAATTTTGTGGCTAGCTGTGTTTCATTTGTGAATATTAATATAATTCATATGCTTGTCTTACAAATGTAAGAGAACTATTTGTTATGTGTATATTAAACTACTGGTGCAGAAGTGTGTGTTGAACTGTATGTTATGTACTGAGCTTCAAGAATTTAACCACAGTGTACCCTACTGGAAAAGAACAAAAATGTATATAAACTGTATAGCTGCGCAAATGTATGTTTTAATAGAAGAAGCTGGAACATACAGAGTTAACTTGCAAAACTTCAAGAAAATAAGTTGAAAAGTAAAGTGTTTTACAATTGTGTTTCAGTGCAGCAAGCAGAAACCATGTCTAGAGCTAGCAGTTTTCCTATTGTCTTGAAACAGAAATAATTACTAGGTTTCAAATGTAAAAGTGTGTTTATTGCTCTATGACTTCCTAGGAGCTGCATGCTTCTGAGAGACATGTATTTTTGACACAGAGGTGCTTAATTCTAAGTATCTGTTTAGCCTGGGAACTGAAGTCAGGTGACAAAGAGTGATTTCATCTGAGCTAACCCAGGAGTAATGTTGATTAATTTAAGAACTCTCTCAGAGAAAGATTGTGCATTTTGTATCTTGGCTTGGACCTAGAAACATCCATCCGGCACTTCTGTCTGTGTGTTGCTCTGTAAGTACGTTAATTAGGGCATAGTATCTTTTAGATATTGTTGGGAATATAGTAAAGATTAGTTTGGATGTTTTCTGTATTTATTTGAGACTGTCCTGCGATGTTGTTTTAAAATATTTCCTGTGATTCTGAGCTCTGTAGTGACTGTGTTATTTGAGTATTGTCTTGTTATTTTATTATTTATTATTAAATATATGCAAACCTATCTTTATGGCTGATATTTATGAGACATATTTAAGCTCATAGAGTACTTGCATATGTATTTGGTGACACTGTACAGGCTATTCCTAAATAGCCTTATTCTTGGTCACACATACCATTTGGATACTAGTAACATTACACAGTAGGATTGGTCACCCTTTGTAAGGGCCTTTAAAGAGCTGATAAGTAGGGGTTGGTGGCAGTGATAACTACCTTATAGTCTCAGCAGAGGGGGGCAAAGCTAGTAAACCTGTACCAGACTACCCCAGGTGTGTGTGTGTGTGTGTTTGCATATAAATCAAATCTCATAGTGTGTGTGTGTGTGTGTGTGTGTGTGTGTGTGTGTGTGTGTGTGTGTGTGTGTGTGTGTGTTTTTATGTGTGTGTCAGCTACTTGGGCAGGGACACAAAGCAATGGTTGGAAAGAGAGGGTATGGAGGTCTTGGCTTGACCCCGCAGCTGAGATCATCTTAACCCTATAGCTGTGCCAGTTGGGAAGTCTTACTGGGGATCTGGACAAAGTGGGAGAAACCAGCCCCAGACTGACTGTAATCTCTCTGCGCTCTTAAGGGAAATTGTACTTTACTGGGTGTGTACTTGTCATCCTACCAGTCTGGATGTCCTTCACTGCTGCCAGTAGTAAGAATTGAGGCTCCTTGATTACTGGGCTAGTGCAGGAGCGTCACACATATATTTTCACAAAAATAGTTTCTAATTAGTTAAATAACACAAGCAGCTAAAAACAGTGGTTCCTCATAGTAAGTTTCAATATAGATAAAATATATAAGGTTTCTTAAAGAAGAAATACTTTTAAACAGAAATATAAAATGAATAATACCTTCTTAAAAGGGCAATACTTTTTGTGAGGAGAGTTCCCTTCCCCACAGGGACTTACCTTCTAGAAATGAAGCTCTAAGCAAGTTGTTATTCCTGTGAAGCTCCTGAGATGCATCCAGTCAATTCCCCATGAAAGTACTCTTCACTCTGACTGCTGATTTACCTCCTTGGGACTAGACAGTCAGCAGTCATGGTGAAGGTGTGTGTGTTTTGTGGTGAATAGCATAACTTTGTAAAGCTGGCTGGTTGTTGTTTCCTGGGCAGGGAATATAGCCTAGAGGTGACTGCAGTAGTGCGAATGATGAATATTGATGATGGTTTTGGTGTCTGAGAGAACCTTTTACCCAGGATTAGTCTCCATTTACTGCTGAAGAGCAAATGATGACATCTGTTTCCAACTCCCCTGTAAGGGAGAAGAGCTAACATTGTGTCCTATGCTGCCTACACTTCCCTGCCATGGTTATGACCTCTCCATTAGTGCATATACCATAGTACATATACATTCTTCCACACCTGCTGTCTCTGGTATTTGGAGCTACATGCTGCTTTAGCAAGTTTAAGAATGACGGTCCATCTCATGGACCAACCATGGCTTTTCTGTCAGGTGGGTGAGCCAACACCTGCTGTTGTACTCCCACCTCTTTAAGACCACCTCCTTCCATGCATAAGTCTCAAATTTGTCATGTCTGGAGCAAAGTCAAGTTATTATCTGTGTAAGCCATGAACCTGGCTATCTGAGATGTTACTTGAACTTGGGCCATCAGTGCGGCAGAGAGAAAGCTTGCTCCAGTGCTAGTGGGCCAGCTGGCCATTCAGTTCTAATTATATCTAGTAATGGCATTTTGCAGGACCCATGTGGTTAACCACCCCTAGTGTTAACACTACTCTGTTGTCACTTCAGACAAGTTCTGCAAGACTTACTACAGTTATGCAACATTCTATGCTATTGGTTCATGTGTTTTCCTCTCATAGTTTAAAAAACAAGAGTGCCTCATCAATAACTCTTAGCTTACAAATTCATAGTGTAAAATGACACTTGTAGCTTTTACAATCAACAATGTATGTCAAAACTGTTAAAAACAACGTCTATCTTTAATACACACACACAAGTACAAGTATACTTTATGAAGAGCAGGATTAGAACTAAAGGAAAGAATAAAAATGAGCAATTGAAGAACAATAATTTTCACACTGATAGTTTCCCTGCTAATACTGAAATAGAAAATAATTCCTCCTGACTTTAAACATTTGAAATTATTCAATAATGTCTTTTTCAGAATCGCTGGTCTGGACTTTAAGCAGTCAGCTGTTTTCACATTGCAAACCTATTTCTAACCATACTGTCAGGACTCTATAGACACTAACCAAACCATATGAGCACTTAGAGGTTGGTGGGAAAGGATCTCATCAAATTAGGTACTTTGTTCTGTGGTGTCTTGAGTGTCTCCACCCAGAAGACATACTAGTGTAAAAAGAAATTTAGGAGATGAGAAAAGTCTCATATATTCTTTTGGCTCCCTGCAGCTGCCCATCAGCTGTTACCAGTTGCTTTCATCATTCAGCAGGTCTATCAAACCTGCCTTAGGCTACCCTTGGGCTTTACCCGACTACATCCAGGGCTAGTGAGGAGATTGAGGACTCTGCTGCAGCATCATGCTGTTGCCAGGAGGTGTTTTTCCATTATGCTGTCTCGACCATCTCCTCCATTGCTGTCTTCAAGAGGTGAATGTATACTCCTGGGCATGCATAACTACCAGACCAAGAGGCACACTGCTTGCAGCGTGGGGCTTGTCTAGCTCTTCATACTGCAGTTGGGCTACATCCCTTCCCCAGGATGTATAAGCTGGCAACAGGTGCTCACTCCCATCTTCTCATAGCCTGTCTTCCCATCTGCAGCACCTCTGCTGATAGTTAAACATGAATTGTCTGGGGCATAGTTGGGGTTTTATCCCTCTGCTCCATGTGTTTGGGGGTTGAAAGCCAACTCCAAAAAAGGTGCCAGGAAACCATAAGTGTTAAATGAGCATACGCAAAAAAAGGCACGATAGTCATGAATGATTTAATATGTATTATACAATGAGGAGTCCCCATTAATATTCCAAAATGTGCATGCTGCATATTGTAAATCCCATAATATACGAATGGAAAAAGGTACAGTCGCCCAGACTTTTTTCCATTGGTATAAAGTGTCCAAAACCTTTTTTTTTTTTTTTTGATAAATAAAAAAAAAAAAAAGAAAAAAAAAATGGAGCAATGGAGACTTTCTTTTCTCTGTTGCTTCCGTTTCAAAGCATTGATGTACTGGTATGCGTAAGAACGCAAGTACCATACACATGCGCAGTACATCAACACAAGGAAGCAGTATACCACCACCGGCGGAAGAACAGTAATGCGCTTTTATACAAAGACATTATTTAAGAAAAGTAAGTGTTTTTTTTTTCTTAAATAATGTCATTGTATAATAGCAATAACCGACTCCGTGGTTGTGGTATACTGAAATTTAGGCATGGTTGGCTTTATTTAATCACTCGGGCTTCGCCCTCATGATTAAACCACACCAACCATGGGTAAATATTAAATATACCACACCATGTCGTCGGTTATTGCTTAAATATAGAGGCTGCTGTTAGCTATACTGTCTTTCTACCAACAATTGACTTTCTGTCTCTCCAGTGCACATTCCAATGAGTTAGCAATTTTTTGGCTAACTTCTTCTGTATGATTAGCAGTGGTATTCTCAAACAATCCAAGTATTGTGATGTCAATGTGCTGTACGTAAGATTCTTTCTTTCCTGCTGCTATGGCAAAGGTTATTTTTGCCTGTGGAAGCAATCACAAATGAGACTGCTCACTGTCAATGCAGCAACAGGTAGTCAATTACAAATGAGGCTGCTCACTGTCAGTGGAGCAACAGGTAGTGCAGTTGCCAATAGTACATAAGGCTGTGAGTTTGATTCCCCCACCAGGTCAATCACTTGCGAACACTGTAGTGCAGCATAATGGGGATGCTACACTCCTGAGTGTGCCATCTTTTAGATAAAATGCTAAACTGGGACGGCATCTACTTGAATTGCTGGTAGCTCAGGTAGATGTAAAACATTTAATGGCACCTTTCAAAAGAAGTAAGGGAAGTTCCTCAGTGCCTGGCCAAATTTACCCTATAGTATAAATGCCACCTCAGGTCTCCTCTGAAAAGAGACTACTAGCTTAGTAAGAATAACCAGGTCAACAAAGAATGAATAAATAAAAAATGTTCCTGATGTTAAAGAGTCATCAAACAGTACTGCTGTATTACTACAGAGATTAAGTGATAATGTAACAGGCAAACCTGAGAAAGAAGAGGTCACTCTACATTAGTTTTTATTGTAGCTGCTTCTTTAAAAACTTAAAATGGGTATGGCTTTCGGCTTATCCCATTTAGGGGTTGCCACAGTGGAACTCCGGTCTGCCAGTGATTGGCAGTTGATTTTTATGGTACCGAGTTGCCAGCCCAATGCCCAACCTTCAAAATGGGAATGGTCACAAAATGCATAGAAGAGCTGGTCATGTGCAATTCCATTTGATTTTCATGCAGATTAAAGGTGGTGATCAGGAGAATCATTTCAGATGGTGTAATGGAAGTAGAAAATGCTGATCTGCTAAAGCCCCTCACTGATTAGTTTAAGGAACTGTTATCTACAAGACACCCCTATAATTGAAAGAACACATAGAGTTCATTCCTATTTCAACCAAACTTAAGGGTATTCTAAGCAACCCAGTCATTTCCTTGTTAAATGTTTGTACTTTTGGATAGGGAAACCATTCTAAACATAGCAAAGCAGCTTGGGAAAAGGATGTTAACTCTTGGTGCTCCAGTCCATTTTAATGCAGATTACTTTGTCACTCTGTTAACAAAAAGAAAGAATTTACTCTGATCTGGGCAAAGCAGCTTCATATAAAATTCAGCTGTGGATTGCAAGTACTTTGAAGCAAACAGAAACAATCACATTTATCTTCTTTTCTCCATCTAAGGACAAAATGATTGACTTCAACAATTGGCTAAGCTTCTGGTGTCATTCTAAGGGGATCCAGTATCTATCTGCCTGGGCTGACATGGTCGACAGACCACGATGCTTTGCCAGAGATGGCCTGCATCTGTCGCCCTTGGGATTTCAGATACTGGATAAGGGTATTGCTGCTCCTATAGTGCCTTTTTAGGCAAGGTTCAAATGACAAATTCACCACCATAACAGGAACAGGCAAACATATAAAGCTTTGTTAAACCTAGAGCTGTTTGACATGCTACACCTAAAGAAATCCCAATCCCTCCGAGCTACACGCTCTAGGGACTTAAATCTTGTCAGCACAATAAATAGGACATGCTGGAGGGATAGATTCCTGTCCCAGAGCCTTCCTATACTGTGGAACAAGCTACCCATCTATGTCAAGCAAAGTTCCTCATTAGCACTCTTCAAGAAAAATCTTGATGAGTGGATGGGAAATAGGAAATACACCCCAGGGATCACTTCTGTGACCTGCTCGACAGGGGCACAGGAAATTAACTTTCTTTGGTGGCGTAATCCAGGGAACCTTGTTGGCTAGCCTTACTTAGGCCCTTGGCCTAGAACCTACCTATGAACCTATGAACCTATGAACCTATGAATATGGTGCAGACTCATGTCAATTTCAGATGATCCTTTGAACAAAGCTAGTCAGAAAGACACTGTTCTAGCTGGCTTGCATGTGTATACTTATGTGTGTGTGTGTGTGTGTGTGTGTGTGTGTGTGTGTGTGTGTGTGTGTGTGTGTGTGTGTGTGTGTTTGTGTGTGCGCTCATGTGTGCATGCACCTGTCTGTCTGTCTGGGAGGACACTGACTCTCTTATATTTTATCGGAGGTAATTGAGTTAATACCAGTTTTTGTGGAAATGAATTTTGGCACAGCTCTTTGGTTTAACACTAAAAGTTTCCTAGATCTTGCAGTGATGTTTGATTATGTAGGAGATGTAGGGGAGGTAGAGTATAGGTGACAGACTAGACAGGTGGGTTGTTTTGAGACTGTAAGAATTAAGAGTGGTTGGAGATAGAGGAAGGGAAGATGTAGAAGAGGCAGGGGAATAGTGTTAGAGATACATTGAGTGAGATGGTGAAATAGGTGAAAGGCTGGTGGTTTCAGGGTGGTTGGCTACAGTGGCAAAACCACTTTGTTTTTAGGTATTTCCTTGTGGCTAATTTGAAACTTTTGCTATGCTGGAGGGATTTTATTTCCAAGGGGAGTTGGTTCCAGGATTAACTGGGTTATAGTTATAGAGAAGGCAGCCCATTTTGGTTTTGGGTTTGTAGATGTCTAATAATTCTTGATTTGAGCTGTGTAGCATCCTTGCAGGGGAATATTTGGATATGATAGTGGAGAGGCTGGGGAGAAGGAGGGTAGGTAGAGGATAGAGTGGATGATTTGTAGTAGGTATAGTTGGAGCAGCTGAAGGAATTCTAGCCAGTCTAGTTGCTGTAGTGCTAAGCAGTGGTGTGACTTGTAGGTTTGGTTCGCTGCAAATCTGGCGATCTTATTATAGGTAGTTTCAAGCTTGGAAATAAGCGTAGAATTTAAGTTTGTGAATATGTGGCAGCTGTACAGGAGTGTTGGGAGTAATAAAGCCTGGGAGAGAGTTATTCAGGCAGTATTAGTTAAGTATTTCTTGCTACGGGAAAGGTGTCCAAGTTTCTGATGAGTTCTTTTTACTGAGTTAGTAATATGGAGATCAAACTTAAGCTGATCATCTATTGTAACACCTAGCAATTTAGTACTAGATTTAGCTGAGATGATAGTGTTGTTGCAGGATATGATGGTAAATGTACTTTTGAGTGTCATGATGTTTTTAGGGAGGAAGCGTAGGAGCTTAGTTTTTTTGGATTACGTATTAGTTTGTTATGACTAAGCCAAGTCTCAATGGTGTGGAAGAATGCCTGAGTAGTTGCGTGGAGGTCAGTTGGGTTGTCAGCAATGGTTATAACAGTTGAGTCATCAGCATATTACACAAGAGATGACTGGAGACAAGCAAAGTAGAGCAAGTTGGTGAAAATATTAAAGAATAGTGGTCCAAGTATGGACCCTTGGGGGACTCCCATTTGTACAGTGAGAGGGGAGGATAGTGCAGGGAGCCATTTAACTGATTGCTGGCAGGTAGAGAGATAGCTGGAGAACCAGGAGATAGTAGGGGGAGAGAAATGTAAGCTAGTGAGTTTATCTAGGAGTGGTTGAGAGACAGTGTCAAAGGCTTTAGAAAGGTCAAGGAATAGGCATGAGGCAAGTTTATTGTTATCCTGAGTGAGGGAGACTATGTTGATGAATAATATGAGTGCAGTAGTTGTACTATGCTTTATAGGCTTATACTAAGCTTGAAGCTGGAGGGCCATCTTGAAGCTTAGCCACATCACTGCTGTAATGATAAGGATAGACTATTTCTCCTCTGGACAGGAGATCATAATTAATAATTCTAGGCAAGAGTTTATGGTTATCGATCCAGCTGACAAGATATGATTTCAAAATTTTCAGGGAGGTACTCTGCTTTATGTGAAGAGGAAACCTATTCCAAAGGCAAGGAATGAATTGGATAAAAGGAAAAAAAAAACAATCATAACAGCAGGTATTGTTGATTTTACAGTGGCAGTTTATGGCCTTGGAGCAGATGTTAGTTGAACTGTTTGAGCTGTTTGATCTATGAAAGTGGATGAGACTGAAAAGTAAGGGGGTCTTTGGCAGCATGAAATGCCAAGCAAAGCTAGCCTCTCAGGTTTTTCATGATAAACATAGGCAGGAAGACACAATCTCAAGCACAAAAAGTGGTAGCTGGTGCAGCCAAATGTGTGTAAAAAACAGATAAGGAAATAAGTACCATCTGTCTGCAGATCATCATTTCTTTTACTTAAGAAGGTGTACATTTTGGCACTCAAGGTGGCAGACAGAAAAAACTTTTAGCTAAATAGCTGAAGGAAAAGAATATACAGAAGTGCATTTCTGCTATAAAAAATCAGATGGCAGCATATAGTTTAGCAGATGTGAGAGGGTATTTTCCCAGTTTTACACTGCCTCATAAGAAGATAATAAGAAAGTACAGTCATGTCAGTAAACTTATCATGACAGTAGATGTTCAAATGATCACTGCTGCAGTAGCCTTAGCTAGGGCAATATCTTGCCAACTATGTAACAACCGTCCAGCTTCCAAAGCTTCAGGTTACCTTCAATGCATCCAAATAATCACTTCAGATCTTTCATGTTAGCAGAGAGAGAATGAGGCTGAGCATTGAAAGAACAATTATAGGAAAAAAAAAGAATTTATAGCCTGCCTGGCATAAACAACACACCAAAAAACATGGTGGATGGAGGGAAGGAGAGGGAGGGCTGAAAAATCTTAAAGGTAGTCTTACTTATGACTCTATGGATTCTTGGAATATGGGGCATTCTTATGAGATGCGGACAGGGGGTGGGGGAGGAATTTTCAACTTAGCCCTTTCATCACACTTTTTGATCACCTCTGCAGCAGAGGGGCCAACATCTAAATCTCTATCCAGTGGATAATTTAGAATATCATTTTAACATCATCTAGGAGGTTCTGAGAATGCAGCCATGCAGACCTCCTCAAAACAATACCAGTGGCCCATAGCCCTAGAAGAAGTATTAAAAGAGCCATATACACACTGTAAACAATGATTAGTGACCTGTGCAATAAAAGAAACTTAATTATTTAAAGCAGATTTTTCCTCACAAGAAAAAACTGTAGACATAACATTACTCATACTTTCACAACTTGTCAGAACAAACTTTAGCATATAAGACTGGCAATTCAGAATTCTGTACCTTGTGTCTATGAGGTAAACACATTAACCATTATGTTAACCCTCTACCCTTAACACCTTGTAGTTCTACTTTCATAGATGAACACTAGACTAATTGCTTTGAAGAGGTATTTTAAGCCTAACCAATAAACTTAGATCAGAATCAAACCCTGTAACTTGTGCTGATGTTTTGAAGACCTTAACCATTATGCCACACCTGCTCTCAGGGTGTTTAGAAAGAAAGGGTCTCATATCCTATCTACATGAGTACTCCAACACAAAAATTGTGGGATGCTCACAATTGTCGGAATCACTTGATTTTCTCAACACCTTCTCAGAAAAAAAGTAATTTAGGCCTCACTTGGTGTCATATATTGCAAGATAAGTTGTCTGGTGTGCAGATGAATAGAGGTTAATGTGCCTACAGTGACAGCTCTAAGGCTTGGAGCAAAACTAAGGCCCTTGCTTGGTACAGAGGTTGCATTATCAGGGGAAAACATAATTTGTCACATTTATTATTTCAAAACAAACAGATCCTTCATGTCCTTCTGTAGTCATTCTGTGTGTATCCATTGCTGAATGCTCTGTTGTTGTGGAACCATTTTGTTGCACCCTACCTGTTCAATGTGAGAGATGGCATTGGCTTCATTAGATATGTGTGTGTCAATTCATCTGATGAAGTCTGTGGACAAAATCATATTTATCTGAGAATTTGTGTGAAAATAAAAGTTGCATTTACATATTTTCGGGCGTCTTTGAAGTGTGGTTCTTCGTGTTCTTCTGAACTGCTTAAATTTTGCTCTGGTTTAAGTGTTGAAGGCTGCTTCCCTAATCTCTTAATGGTTAGAAATGGCAGTGGCCCAATCTGTTATATTTATTTATTTACATTTGTTTACTGGAAAATCCAACTGGGATGATGCTCATTTTCTCATTTTCAGCAGAGGTCCGGGGAGAAAATCTCCACTTACAATGAAATGATTACATGAAATTCACAGTATGTAGAATCACATAATATAGTAGCACAGTTTGTTATTTGGATACAAACAGTCACCAAAGCCATTGATGAGGGAAAGGCAGTCCATACAGCCTACCTCGATCTGGCTAAGGCCTTCGATACAATACCCCACTCGGGTATCATTGAAAAACTCATCAGCTTAAATGTTAACCCATACATCACAAGATGGGTTGCAAACTGGCTGAGTGACAGAACCCACAGGGTCAGAGTTGCTGGCGCCATGTCAGACTCAAAGCCTGTCACAAGTGGTGTCCCACAGGGCTCAGTCCTGGGCCCACTCTTGTTTGGCATCTACTTTTCCAAGTACAAGCAAACACAGGAGGGTTATGGCTGACAAAGTTTGCAGATGACTGCAAACTGGGCCCCATCGTAGAAAACACATCTGACACAGATATCCTTCAGAAGGGTCTCACAGAAACGGATAACTGGTGCCAGAGCCACGGCCTAAAGTTAAATGCCAAAAATGCATAGTCATACCCTTCGGGAAAAACAAGGTTACCCCTAGCTACCAAATAGGTGGCAATCCACTGAGCACAGAAGAAGTTATCAGGGACCTGGGGACCCAGGTTGATAGTAGTCTGTCATTCGACACCCATGTAGCTAAAGTAGTTAGGAAGACCTTCTACATTGCCCACCTTATCATGAAGGGATTCTCATCTAGATCAAGGGAGGTCATAGTCTCCCTTTACTCATCACTCATCAGACCAATGATTGAGTACAATGCCCCATTCGGAATGCATCTGACCCGACACTTGCAGCAGCTGGAGAGGCCACAAAAGTTCCTCACCAAAAGGATAAAGGGTCTCAAACATCTGTCCTATGCTGCCCGACTGAAAGAACTCCAGCTCTATTCAGTCGCTTACCGCTTGCTCAGAGGTGACCTTTGCCTAACATACAAGGCCATGTCAAACCCAGATTTGATGAATATGCTTCACCTCAAAAAAACTAGATCCATCAGAGCCACAAGGGCGGGAGACTTAAACCTCGACACGGCTATTAATAGGACGTGCTGGAGGGATAGATTCATCACCCAAAGACTCCCTATGCTGTGGAACAAAATCATGTACATGTGAGGCAGAGCACCTCGCTGGCCTTGTTCAAGAGAAATCTTGACCAATGGATGGGAGATCGTAGATATACCCCAGGGATTACCTCAGTGTCACTGCTCGACAGAGGCACAGCAAAATAATGGGTATAGTTCCCCATACTAAAGGGGTGGCGTAAGCCACAAAACGTTGGGCTAGGCTTGTAAATGCCCTCGGGCAGATAGCCTAGTATGAACCTATGAACCTATGAACCTATGAACATTTATAGAAAAGTTCATTATTTGCATACATTCATAGAATACATGTTTATGCAAAGGTTACAATTTTTGATAGAAGCTTGATAGCATATTTTAGGAGTAGAAGAATTACATTACATAGAAGTACAGTTCATTGTTTGGATACATTTATAGAAACATGCTTATAGAATGGTTATGATTTTTGCTAGAAGCTTGATAGCATATTTTAGGAGTAGAAACATGACACAAGTACAGAAGACAGGACAGCAAATTTAGAAGATAGGAAGTAGAAATTCAAGTGAATTAGTAGCTTGACAGAGTATACAGTTAGTAGATGGGCAGTTTTAGTTTTCAATTATGTATTCCATCAGTTGTTTTGAGGTATTTTCATCTTACAATTAAGTATTCAAGCTGGAGTTGTAATAGTTACAGCACATGTGCGAGTATAGGGAATGGCGAGAGATAGTGTTAACCTGGACCGATACATGTGCAGAGCCATGTATTTTTAAAGCAATTTTTGAGTAGTATTTTAAAGGTGGAGTTGTTTGGTACTGATCTAATTGATTCTGGTAGTGCATTCCACATTTTTGCTACATGACTGGAGTGAAGAGAATCCCAGCAGTATTCTTAGTTTTGGTAACTGTTAGTGAGGTTTTGTTGGTAGAGTGAAGTGAGCGGTTGTTGGCATAAGATGTTGTTAAATGTTGAATGGCTGGTGTCTTATGTGGATGCTGAAGTATTTTGTGGGCCATTATCAGTTGATCATATGCAAACTTGTGAGGTAGTTCTAACTAGGAGGGTTCTTTTAATGAGAGACAGTGGTGAGTCCTGTATGTAGTGTTAGTGGCAAACTTTGCTATTTTATTGTAGCAAATTTCAAGCTTTTCAAGGTCAGTTTTCCTGAGGTTAGTGAAAATGAGGGAGGTGTAGAGAAGGGTAGAAAGGAGATGAGTTCTAGCAATGGATATTCTAATAGTATTGGTAAGGAAGTGTTTGTTTCTATATAGGGTTCTGAGCTTTTTGTGAACCTTTTTGACTGTGCTATGTGTTGATCAAATCTCATGTTGTTGTCAATTACTGCACCTAATAGTTTGGACTGCATATCTTGGGTAATTATTGACATCATGTTAGCTAGCTATAGAACCAGCTGATGGCAGAGGGACTAAGGTTTAGGTCGGTGAGACTGGGCAGTAACTTGGGGTGTGATACAGTATCGAAGGCCTTAAACTTGTCTAGGGAGACTGATGAAACTAGATTTCCTTTATTTCTGTACTGATTAATGGTATGGGTGAAGCTCAAGAGGGCCACTGTAGTGTATGATTAGGTCTAAATATGTACTGAGATATGGATAGTAAATTGTTTGAGAGATAGTAGAAGAGCTGAGAATGAATACATTTTTCAAGAATTTTGATAGTGGGAATAGAATGGCTATGGGTCTATAATTTTATACTTCAGTAGAGTTACCACCTTTATGTAGGGGGATTATATGTGATATTTTCCAGATCTGTGGTACATATTGTTCCGAGATGGAGCGATTGATGAGTATGGTGACAGGGTATGCTATTGCATCTGCTGCTATTTTGAGAAAGTTGGTTGGTAGTTTGTCAGCTGCTATTGTTGTAGGCTTTAATTTACTTAGGAGTTTTTGGATAGTAGAGACAGGGATAAGTTGAAAGCAGAAGGTATTATTGTTATTGTTTTTATCCGTGGTTATATTTGACTGACTGGGGGAATTGTTTTTGTGAGTTTCAGAATGATTTCAATAAAATATATATTAAATTGTTCTGCAATGCTAGTAAGATTATTAGCAGAGATGGGGTTGTTAACTGGTGTCCATCATTTTTGAGGGTCTTTTTAATTTCTTTATTTAACATTTGTTAACTGGGAAAGTCTGACTTGGAACGGAGCCAATTTTCAGTGGCGGCCCGAGGAGAAACACTCCAGATGCATGTCTTTGTAATGTGGGAGGAAACCGAAACACCTGGAGGAAACCCACACAAATGCAGGGAGGACATGCAGACTCCACACGGAAGGCACCCCAGCTGAGAATCAAACTGGAAAACCTCTTGCTGTGAGGCAACAATGCTACCGTTGCACCACTGCACCGTCCAATGTTTATCTTGCAGGGCGGTGTAATAATTTATTTTGTCTTATTTTATATGGGATTTGGACTTATTCCTGAGTTTTTGAAATTCTACGTGATTTGGGTAAATTTGTTCGTGTACTGTACTTCCCAGGCTTCTGTGGTGGTGGTGCTGCAGTAGCGTTGTCACCTCACAGTAAGATGTTGTCCTGTTCGATTCGCAGCTAGAGCGTTTTCTGTGTGGAGATATGCATGAATGGGCGTACCTTCGTTAAAGGTTGTGCGTCAGGGCTGGCAACTCGGCACGTAAAAATCTTCTGCCAATCATTAGCGGACCGGAGTTCTGCTGTGGCGAACCCGAACCGGGAAAAGCCGAAAGACTCAACAACTGTGCTTCCCAGGCTTTTGTCTCTTTGTTTTTTGAGGGTTTTAGTTTCTTTAGAAAACCATGGTGTGAAGTTTGCTTTGGTATGAATTAGCCTGGTTGGAACAATGTTATTAAGGATATTATAGAAGGTTTCATTGAAGTGTTGAACAGCTGAATCTAGGATCAGGTATTTAAGGGGAGCTCATCTACATTGTTTTAGTGCAGATATTAGTGTGTGGGGATTGAAGATTTTCATTTTATGAATGTGGAAATGATTGGGGTGTTTGAGTGGATTTGTACATCTTCTGAGTAGGTAAGTTGATATATAGACACTGAGGCTGTCAGACAGACAGCCAGAGTGTTGGGAAAGGGAGAGTTTGTTAGTAAGTATCCAGTCTAGGGTAGTGTGTTTGTCTGACTCTTTGTCTATTCTGGTAGGGGTTTGGAATATTTGTGAGAAGCCGTAGAGATTAATATGGTTAATAGGTGTTAATGAGTTACATGAGTACCAATCTATATTAACGTCTCCCAATATTATGGTTTCTTGGGTGATGGTATTACTTTTCCAACTAAGAAGTTGCTCTAAGATGGAGAGGTTATTGCCTGATGGGATACGGAAAGCCATTACTATGTTGTGTTTATTTGAGTCAATCTGAAGTTTGGATATAAGTATCTCTGCATTGTCAGACTTTAGTGAAGATTTGTTGAAGCATGAGATTAGTTTTGTACATTAATGTTACTCCTCCATCTCTTTTTCCTTTCCTGTGAACTCTAAGAATATTGTGCCCTGCAGCAATAATCATTATCGTTTATGTGGGTTTAAGCCATGTTTCAGTTAGGATGGCAATGTCTAGTGAGTAGTGAGTGAGAGTGGCATGTAGTTCATTAACCTTATTTATAATACATCTTAGATTTAGGTTAATAAGTAGTAGGTCAGAGGCTGAATGATATTGGTTGGCTGTGAGCTGAGGTGGTGGGGTAATATTTTCTGTGTGGGAAGAATTATTTGTAGGGCCAGGATTAGGATGTATATCACCACTTTTCATGAGTTTGGAAGCTATTTTAACTAGGGTGTTTAGAAAATGTTGAGTTTGCTTATGATATCTAAGGGAGCTGTTAGTTGTTACCTTGAGTTTGCATATCTTATACATGATTTGTACATTTATGGAGGTATTATAGATAGATAGATGCAGATATGTTTATATATTAGTTTGTATTTTGTTTTGTGATGAGTGATGTACTTTTGTGGTTGGTTAACAGTGAGAAGGTGAGGGAGTGATAGGAAATGAGGTGTGCTGCTGTAAAAACCATTATAAGTAATAAAACATGCAGTGGGATGAGTTTATTGTTTGGTATGAGGGTTTAGAGATAGAGGACTGAAGTGTATTCTATGGGTGCTACCTAGACTAAAAGTTTTACAGGAGGTGTAAGGTACTCTATTGAAGGGATGTTAGGAACTTATACCAGAGAGGTTGGGGTATGTTTACAGGGAGGAGCGAAGTAATTTGGATGGGAAGTAATTATGTTTGTTTTGATTGTGGTTAGTTACTTTACACTGTTGGTTGGGTGGGATTAAATGAGATGGGAGTGGTTTGGTAGGGATAAAAGTAATTTCTGTCAGGCTGGCTGGGAATGGGGGTAGGGTAGGATTGGGGAGTGGAGTAAGACCAAACAAAGTGAGGATGATTGGAGTGGGTAGAGCCAGGTCTTGGTCAAAGAAAGAGTATGAGAAAAACCTTCAGTAAAGCAGCTGTATAGGTAATTAAATTCACTAGACCCCAATTCAGATGTATAGCCAAAGAAAACAGTTAGAAACTAATTACCAGGGCCATAGTTTATGGGGCAGTTGTACAAGGGTTGAAAAATTACAATGTATAGCTATCATCCCTGGCAGAGTGTTCACCAGTGCAGGGCTTGGTAGGCAGTATGTACAGTAGAAAAACTAGCATTTGAGATACATGATAAACATAGCAATTTGTTCTGTAGTTTAACTATGGTAATTTATATATTAAACTTTGGTAGTCTCTATATCTAATTAGGAAATTAATATCTTGGGCAAACAGATGCGTATAGTTTCTTTTCTGCTGCTGTTTTGTACTTTTCTTAATCTTTGTGTTTGTATATGTTGTATCTGGTCACTTGTGACTGGTTAAATGGTCAATCCAGAACTCACTGAAACCATAACTGCCCTTTACAAGCAATTATCCACCTCGCTTGTCATAGCTATGATAGAATCTTAGGGATCCATTTCTTAAAATCGAACAAACAAAAACTTCCCATGTAGTTTTTTCATTGGCTGATGTATTATCCCAATCTTTTATAATTTATTTATTATTTTTTGACATTTGTTGACCTGGATAATCCGACTGAGCAACTGCTCTTTTTCAGTAGAGGCCCGGGGAGAAAAGCTCCACATAACAAAATTTAACATTGAATTAAGATACAAAAAATATATTTCAAAATACAAAATATAAGTAATTAAAAACAATGATTTAACAAATATAAAGATATCCAAGTTAAGAAGTAAATCTGCTGTGGGTGCTACCGATAGGAAAATAAAAAAGTATCAACAATTTACAGATTAATACAAACAAGTGTAGATACAATTGAACTAGGACCAGGTAAATTGCTGAGATCTGATAGTTTGAAAGTTAGGATAGTTGTTAGTAGGCTGCTGAGCAGTTTAATATCAGTTTGAATTATGAACCAGAGGTGTCATAATTCAAATATATGCGAGCCAATGTAATACATAAGGGCACAGATGGCAGGTGACAAGTACAAACTAGAGTTGGGTTATAGAAAAAAGTTGAAATAGTGAGATGAAATAAAAAGAGAATAGCTTAAAGGATAAATAGGTGCTAGTGGGAGAAATTAGGTAGATATAGGGAGATAAGATAGTAAATAACTGTGGGGAGGGAGTGGGAGGGGAAGGGAAGGGTATGAGAATCTTACCCTGGAGAGGGGAAGGGAAAGCAATCTTACACTGACATTCCCATTCAGAGACTTTTGGCTCTTATGTTTCATGTTTTTAATGGTGTACCCCACTTCAGTTTCATAGTCTAGCTTGCCCCTTTGTATTTTCTTTAGTTTGTGTATTTTATTATTTCTTCTTGTGTGAGACATGACATAACATCTTGTCAAATGTAGTCTTTTATTTTTTTTAACTTATTTAATATGTACTTACCTGGGCAGAGTGCTGATCACAATGATACTTAGAAAACTAGAGATTTTTTTTTTATTGGTATGATATCTCTTTAAATCTGGTTTGGTGCTCCTTCTCAAGTTTCTCATCATGATAACCAGGACTTTAAATGGTGTCAAGCTTGTTATATTGCAGAGCTCAATAAATTTGTTATATAATGATACTGCCTGTTCTATATGAAATTCTTAAGTTTTATGGACACAGCCAGTATGAAGACAATGTTCAGAAAGTAAAATGTTGCAGTGCAACTTCTTGATTTTACAGACTCTCATATCCAACTCCTTAAGCATGTTGTCAGTGCTTGTAGGTGTAGCATTTGAATTCAATGCCACATTACCAAACTGGTCCTTCAGTTTTTCATGGAAACTACTGGTATCTTCATTTTCCTGTTGTCCTTTTTGTGCGCAGCCAGTTATTTCTGACAAAAACATAAGATCCTATCAGATAACAAGCGTCTCTGAAGGGACTTATTTTTATTAGTTCTACATGTTTTAATGCATATTTTCCATGCTTCACTGAATGGTTTTATTTGCTCACTGAAGAGTTGCATGTGAATTTCTTTCTAAAAAAGAAATATAATTTTATATTTCACTTTTGATTGGTTTCACCAAACCATACAACTTTAACTGACTGTACTTTTGATGAGTGCTTTTAAGAGAGATTTGTCTAATGAATTCTACCAAAAAGGCTTGCATGAAGCTACTTCCTCCTTTTATTAAAGTTATTGCGAATTTGCCAGAGCATCAGCTTTATTTTTTATTTTTACCAATTCCAGTTTAATGAAGTGATAAAAGCCATTATGAGGTTGGTGTCATTGTTATTTGAAAATAAAACTACTTCAGTTAAAATTAAGTAGCATATATTGTACAGGAAAACTGTGTCAATGAATTTCTTTTTATTCGTGGTTTGTGGTTCACTGACAGCTGTATCTAAACCTCAGGATAATGGATGTACAAGGAGTAAAAACATGATTATTTAAAACAAATATTCTGGAAAACATCACATAATAACGATACACAGCAATAAACAGTGGTGCTATGTAGGCTTGGTTTGGATTACTTTAGTCATCACTTGTATAATATGTGAGAATGCACCAAGCCAAGGTTAGTATATTACTCTTTAAAGAAGACACGTGCACTCAGGGTTTATATGTAGGAAAAATAAATAAATAACAAAATGTAACACAGAATCAGATAAAAGCATGATATAACCAGCAGTTCTTTATTGTAGATATAGTTTTTTTCTATATTATCTGATAACAGGCAGCACAATGAGGTAGTGCTTTGACTTGCTGCCTCACAGCGTTTAGCTCTGCAGTTCATAATTTGACTGTGTCATCTTCATGTAGAGTTTGCATGCCCACCCCCATCCCCCAATCCATATGGGAATTTTGCTGGGTACTTTGCTATGCTACCACTTCTGAAAGATAAACAGTAATTGAACTGGAAACTTTCTAAATTGCCTATAGGTGTGCATGTGTGTGTGTGTGTGTGTGTGTGTGTGTGTGTGTGTGTGTGTGTGTGTGTGTGTGTATCTTTGTGCATGTGTGTTTGCACTTATATGTTCACATGTGCCATGTGACAAATGGCAGTCCTTTGCCTTGAATCCTCTGAATGTCAGAATAGATATTACCCACCCCTCCCCCCGTGACATAGACTGGTAGCAGAGAATGAGTGACTGAATGAAAGTACTGCAACAGTTATATGTTGGCCTAATTTATTCATACAAGAAAAGTATCTGGATATTCTGCCTGCCCTAATGATTGATAAATTCTACTTTTCTTTCTGATTCAGCATGGGTTATATGAGCAGCAATTCAGTAATAAACAAAAATACTGTCTGCTATCAAATGACTTGCAAAATTGAGCTTAAATTAAATAAACTGTCTATATGCTTGCACCTCATTAGTTTTCTAAACACAATCACCTAACTATTTTATGTAGAATCGTTGCTCGGATGAGCTTTTTTATCACTCTTTTGAATTAAGCATCCTAGAAAACAGACTAACAGTGCAGCCAGTAGATGGATCCCAGTTTTGGACTTGGAGTTTGCTACATTACTTTCATTATTTATGAAAAATTACTAAATTTTGTCTAATGAAAACTGAACCAGAACTAAATGTCATCCTGTGAAAAGTAACTAAATTAGAGCAAATAAAAGGAGGAGACATTAAGCTGCTTTTCTGTAATTTCTTGATAAATGGTCTTGACTGAAAATTACTGACAAGGGTGATCACTTTAAGATCACGGAAAGACAAGGGCAGTCTAGTGAATGCAATATAGTTTCAGGCTGTAATAAAACATAACTGTTGCTCTAGTAAACATGTCCATCGCTGAGGGGTTGCTAAAGAGGCCCTGGGGTCTGCAGCTGCCCTGATACTGTCAACATTAATTCTTCTGTGTGAGCTGCAGTGAAGACATCCCCTCATATTATTCCTCTCCTCAGTAACTAATTCTGTCATGCACACAGATGGCTGTAGTCCGCATTATAAATTTGCTGTGCAAGTTTCAATATGGAAATACCTACAGCTAATTTTTTCTGACTGACATACAGAAAAGTAAAGTGGGTGTGAGGCTTACTTGTCAGCTCTTTCTGTGAAATATGCAGATATCTCTTAACTGCATAAGTATGTTTTCCTGCTGACGTCTAATTTTTACTGATGTTTCCCCAATAATTATAGGCTCCTTTTGAAAAATGCTAATGTTAGTCTTTTTCCTTTTGGCTAAAGGACTAACCAGATGGGTAAATATATCAGTTGATGGATCTAAGAAATGCAACACATTGTAATAGTAATAATAAGCTATATCCTGTTGGTAGAAGTTCAGGAAGCAGTTCTTTTTTCAATGATGCAAAATGGCAAGCAGATTTATCTCTTTAAGTATACAATGAAAGCACATTTAATTTTTTTGCTTTGTTTATTTCTATTTTCTACTTGATACATGAAGCTATGTATATTATGAGCCAGTCTAGTCTGTGCCATTTGTCTGTCCAGTCAATGCTATGGATCTTTGTATCTTGTCAGAACATAACATTGTTGTTTACAAAGACATGCTCTTTCTCACTTGAATTTTTTTTGCTTTAAATCAAACAGGCTTTGCACAAGACTGCATCTTTTCAAGCAACATTACTGGTATTAGTTTTACAAAAAAAGAAAAAAATATATTGCTTAAAACAGATTTTGCATTTTTATACACATTAATTAAAAGACATCTGAAGGTTTTTTTTCTGTGAAAAAATGCACACATTTAAATATTAATAGAATGACGTTTCTTATTTTCTGCAGTTAAAGATTTTATGAATGTTATTATAAACTGATTTTTTTCAGTTAGTTTACCAAGCAACATAATCACCAGGCATTTATTTAATTTGTACTTGATATTACTGATTTAATTAATTTGCACATTGTTATTAGTAGAGGCGTAAAGAGTTGGTGGTTATATTAATATGTTTTATTAATGGAAAGCTTGCTGGCTATGAAATGGGAATAACTTGTAATGGGCAATAACTAGGCAGAGATCGTATGCACCTAGATTTAATTCAGGAAAAAGATGTAAAACAAAGTCTCATTCACTTTAGATGATAGTAGTCCAGATGAATTCTAAAGACTGAAAGAACAACAGAAGTAATCTTTAATAAAAAAACTTTAAAGCCATATGAAGAAAGTAGAAACAAAAGATCCCCAACACCCCTAAACTAAAAAACTCTGATTACATTGCATACTCACAAAACTGCAAAAAAAATGAAAACACATTTCACTTTTTCTCATTATTTTCACGTATCAGTTACTTCCTCTTTCAATGCACACACAGCAATGTCCTGCTTTGTATACTTTATTGCCACACCTATTTGTCTCTTCTTCCATAATATAGGAACACAAAGTACCTACTACGAAAGCAATCACTGGAACCATGAGTTGCCCAGCCACATGCACCTTTATGCAGACTCTTTAAAAATTACTTAATACTGCTCGCCTCCCTAATTGAGCAGGGCTGTACATAATAGGGTCTATATTAGATCAGCGAACACTTAAAAAAGCGAACGCTGGCTGATTGAACTTATGTGAGGGAAAGATTAAAATATCGAAGCAACAGAAACCCAAATTTTTTCCTAGGGAAAGAATTCGGTTGTCCGTTTCTGTTGCTTCGGTATTTTCAGTGCTGTGATGGAAAGTTACGGGTCAGGTTCAGGTAAGTGTGCGATTGTGTGGATGTGAGTGTTAGGGTGGGTTAGGTGTGTTAGGGTTAGGGAGCGGGTGAGGTGAGTGTAGTCTCCTCACCTCAGTAATGTCTAGCACATCATATAAGAAATGGGCCGTAATCTACAAGAAGGCCTTATATATTGTATAGTGGTTGCATGTCATTGGCTGATGATAGTGCAAAACAGCTGTGTTATCTGCAATTAGAATTTCAGACCCACAAATTGGTTTACAGGCAATCACCTGCTGATGAGAAGCATGTTTAAAAGGCAAGCAGCTGGCTATGGGGTACCAGTCTGTATGAGACATTCCTCACACAGAGCATACCTTTGGGAAAACTTTACTATCACCGCCTATCAACAGAGGAGTACTGAACTCCATCAGGTATGTAACTGACTTTGTGTATTACAGGATGCAGATGGGTGAATAGACATACAGGGAATAGTGAATACAGCATTAAGCCTGTTGTAGACCTGTGATAATGACATGTCATTGATCTCCTGCTGTTTTACACCTACACAGGATGTACAATACATCAAGGGTGCATTGTCTGTTGTCATTGTGGCAAATTGGTCTCTTTGGACTGTCCCTTTTTAGTGGTTGCAATAACACACTACTAATTGTGTGGCACTGTTCCTATGATGTATTATCGGGGGGGGGGGGGTTGCCTGTAGGGGGCACACCATAGCAGACTCAAGTGTTGGGTCTATGATCATATAGTAGTATCTGTCATGGTACACATGGAAATACCTGACTATTGCTATTATCTCAGTTGTATCCACACACTTAGTATGTTTGAACACTGTGGAGTATGACATGTGTGAGCAAGCAGTGAATAGTGCCAGCCATTTTGTCCTTGCTGTATCTCTACATAGTGTACTTCCATGTATGTGATCCTGTAATGTGTTCACCTTTTGTTGTCTTTCAGGAATCATGTATCATAGACACCATGCACCCTTCTCTGATGCAGAAAATGAAATTATACTGCAAGAACTAAAGCAATATAATCACATCCTACTGTCTAGGGGGAGGCAAAACAGGGAACAGCGGGCTGCATTGTGGGCAGACCTTGTCCATGACGTCAATGCATGAGCCCTCAGGACAGGACATATGAACAGGTTCCACACTCCAGCAGCCAAAGAACACAATCTGCTAGCTGCCAGCTCACAGAAACCAGCTAGTCAAAGGAGCACACGATAAAATTAAAAAAGCCTTTTATTGCACAAATCCAAAGGTTGAGCGCTTTCACTCACTCGACTCACCTTTGGATTTGTGCAATAAAAGGCTTTTTTAATTTTATCGTGTGCTCCTTTGACTAGCTGGTTTCTGTGAGCTGGCAGCTAGCAGATTGTGTTCTTTGGCTGCTGGACTGGTTGGTGATCTGTTTTTGGTGCAATCTGCACTGGAACATGTTCCACACTGCACAACAGACATTTTCAATGCTGCACAATGAAGGGCAGCAGATGTAGCCAGGGATTGCATTATCACCAGTTTACAGCCTGCAGTGGAACAACCACTCACAGCCACTGAGGAATTCCTGCTGAACCAAGGTACACACATCTCCCAGACATCCATCACACCATACATCATGGAGGTGGGTGGCACAGTTTCCACAGCAGAGGAGCATTCAGCTAGGCTTACTGTTATCAGCATGTAATACTATGACAGTCAGTGTGTCAGGCTGTACATACTTTTATATGGGTGTCAGGTCTTAGTACTTTAGTGGGGAGGATTTTATCTCAGTTGTACTCTCATAGTCAGAATGTGGCCAATACAAGTAACATAGTAGGTACTGTAAATGTGTTATATATGTATGTATTACCTTGTCATGTTGCAGCATGCATTGGTACTGCATTACTTCACCCTTAACTTTTCACAGGACATCAGGTATTGTCCAAGGCCATGGTCCTGCTCATGGTAAGCATGACACTGTTTTGTTAAGGAACATTTATATTCTATTAAAGTTAAGGGCCAGAATAATGCCCTACTTAAACATAATTTTGTTTGTAAACAGGGTAGAATGTTTTTATTTTCCATTTTGGGACAGGTACATAAGGATCTTAGAGGGGGTAATCACAGGAGTGTAGTTGAACAAATAGAAACACTTTGGCAGTGACAGTTAAGAAAAGATAAGCCTTCTGGTTTAAATGAGGCATTTAGTCTAAAACGCCTTTTGAAATTAGGCAGTGAAATGTGTATTTCAATATATTTGTTAAGATATGTGTACTGGGTTTTTATGTGTTGTTTTATCAAGTATAGTGTCATATTGCTTAATTAAAGGTAAATTGTACTGGCCATGTTTTACTTGATTTACTTGAAGTAATTGTTATAAAGGTCTTGAGTCAAGTATGTATTTTGTTCTGAGGAAGTCTATTTTGGATGAAAGCAGAGAAGAAAAAAGTTTGACCGCTAATCCAGCTGTGGGTCTTTGTTGTTATGAGTATTGGTGGAAGTTTCGTTCACAATAGTGCCAGTATTCATGTACTGTGTGTTTCTTTCTTTTCACAGGTGAATGGGGGGTGGTTGGTCTCTGTCCCCTACACAACCTGATGTCAGTGTCTTTTCAGACTCTGATGATGATGGTGGCCACAGTGAGGCACAGGTGGGGATGTTAGAGGCTGAATCGGTCGCAGAGGTAGACATCCCTCTTCTGCCTCTATTGTCACTGCACACAGTCAGTATACCCACACATACCCAGTCCCCGGAGGCCACAGATATTGGGCAGTCAGAGGGTGGGAACATTGAACAGAAAAGTGTGGTAACTATGGATCCAGTGAGTGTAGATACTGGCCATAGCCAGAGAGCTGGTGAGGTCCCACACAAACAGATTGACAGAGGTGCTTGTAGGAGGCCTGTTGTCTGTCCACCACCTGTTGCAGGTGTCACATCATGGGTCACTCGTCACATGTTTTGGGCTGTCATGGAGGCACAGCACATTCTGAATGGAAGACTAGACATATGCTTAGAGTTATGGATGCAGCACATTCTGACATCTGTGACTGCCTGCACCACAATGGGGACACCCTGGATTGGTAGACTGATGCAGCAGTGGATATAAGGTGGGCTGAGACAGTGTCTGCCTTGGCTCACACATTGTCTGTACTGGAAAGCGTGGTTGGAGTTGAGCGTCAGACTCATGGATGTAGGTCAGCAATCCAATCTGCTGAGAGTCTACATGGCCATGCACAATCACACTCCATAGTGGCTAGTGGAAGTTCATCCAGCACTACAGAGGGGAGTGTGCTGTCCACACCACAACATGGCAGGCCATGGGCTCATGGTCCTGTGCATTTCCATGGGGTATACTGTCCCATCAAACAGCAGTCACTGTCAGGTACTAGCACCGCTTCTGACCCTTGGCATGGAGGGGCCAGTACAACAACCAGTTCCCATGTTTGGAGCCGGAGACAGTGAACTGTCTACTCCACCATGTACAGTCCAAAGCTGTCCAAAATATAGGGATAGCACTGAGCTTGACTGTGTACACACACACACACACACACACACACACACACACACACACACACACACACACACACACACACACACACACACACACTTACACACACACACCGTTGTAAAATGCAGGTCACCTACAGACACACACAACACTTTTCCATAGTCCATCTTACCTGCTTCCCTTCCTGACTCACACACATGCAGTCAACTGTGTGGGTTAGCCTAGGCCTCCTGCACCCCCACACAACAGCCTGTGCAAGTGATGATGCTTGTACCACATCCCTGTCATCCTCTCCACTGATGCAGGGAAATGAAGCTATGCCTCTGATGCACAGGGTGACTATATTAGTTAACATGTACTTGTGTAATGCAGTGTTGTTTTGCCATTCCACTTGTAGTGGTTAATGACAGATACTGTATGCTAGCATTTGTCATGAGTACGCCATATACTTTTATGTACCTTATGTTGTATGATGTTGCAATGGCTGTATAGTTACATAATGACAGGTGTGTTACGGATCTGTTTCTGTTTCAGGAGTCTGTTGGGGTAACCTATGGATACACAGCAGTAATAAAGCAGCACAGGATGGCATGTCAGCACAATAGAAATATGTCTTCATCAAGGTACAGCACCATAAGTGCATGTTAACATAGGTTCATATGTGTATAACAGGCTAACAAGGACAATGGTGGCATTAAGCGTACTCATGCATCCCTAATCTGTGAAAATATCTGCTACCCTGGTAAGTGTCACCAGGGTCTTGGGAACTCATGCATCTACAAGCTGTGGTGATGAAGATGACCCATCTACAAATATTATGTGCCCAGTACAGACAGTTGCCTGACACCTGTTATAATTGTTGTGTTCTGCAGCCCATTTTGTAACCTGAACATGCTGTATCACAGCAGATGTGTGCTTTACATGTATGGGGGGGCCTGTTTCATGTATGGTGTACTGTCTGTGTTTCATACCTGTCTCTCCAGCATGTATTATGGATACCACAGTGATGTTGTAGGCATGTAGAAAAGACAAGACATGTGTTAGTCCTGTCATGGATACGCGGGAAGTACACAACGGGATCCGACACCTCCCTGTATGGAGCCAGACACATCTCCTCCAAAGCATTTAGGGGATAAACTGCACATGTACAGTCATGACACAGACTTCATAGGGCATGCTATCTACACTGTGTATTGTTGTACCATGGTGCCTGTGTGGCTGCTTCAGTTGTACGATATGCCAGTGTAGTGACATAGCAAGGGTGCTATTGCACACAATGATAACTATGATGACTCCACATTCAATATAGCAGTGATAGTCTGGGATTTACATCCCAAACCTGTCAGTGTAGGGTGGTCTTACCAATCAGGGAGACTCAAAGGCTACATTACTCTCTGTGTCCATAACTCCATATGTAGTGGCTCAACTGTGTGCAGTGTGTGGACACTACAATATTTTGCAGGGGTGGATGATGTCCAACAGGATAGTATTGTGCCGTTGTTGGCAGTTAGTCTTTGTCAGTGTCTCAAAGTACAACTGACTGTGTCTTAGGCCATCCTGGATAACTGTTGGATCTGTGTGGGAGTCTGTCAGAGATCCAAATATGCAATCACCTGCTAATTTACTTAGTCAGAGGTCACTGACAGTGGCTGTGACTGTAGAGAGGGAATAGGTAGATGAGGTACAACAATAATGGAGGATGGTGAACCCCGCTGGTGACTGGAGTCATTGCAGCACAGCTCTCCATCTGCTATCTTCCCAGAGTATGACTGTCAGACACTTGCCTATCCACCAGATGACATAACACTCTGTACATGATGTACACAATTTTCAGCAAGGTCTGCTGGCCTAATATTGTCATACGCCTTGTCATACCATGGTTGGTGGAGTGAGACATATGTCCGACATTCACTGCATTGTGCAACAGTCAATGGGCTCCACTGGTTGCAGTCGGTAGGCATGATCTGGCCTTGAGCAAAAGAAACAGTGTTTGGTCCAGTGTCAGTAGGTGTATGACAGTGTCGGTGCTCATATCCATGCTAACTCCTGTCATGGCATTTCAGGTGACATGACTCAGAGATCTGGGGACACCACTTGGCACTACCTGCTAGTTGTCCTCTGTGCAAGTAAGTGTTGCAGTTGCTTTCAGCATGTTGCAGGAAGAGAGTCATGCAAGGTGTCTCTACAGAGCACAGACAAAAACATTAGGGAAGTGTAATATGATTACACTGTGTTGCTTAGTTGTACAGCGGCTCACTTGCCCAAAGGATGGTCCAGGTCCTTACCTACAATGCCCTGCAGCAGTACAGTGACATCCCCATGGGAGGAACTAACACAGTGCAGCATGTGTTTACCAGTATGGGTGACCAGTACAGCCCCTCCAATGTGAGGTCCTCCATGGTGAGATCTGGCCACAGATCAGTCTCCTTAAAACTACTGGCATGTACCCCCTCTGCAGACAATACAGACATATATGTCAAGACAGCCATTTATTACCTCCTGTGCGATGGCTGACATAGAGTGACTGCACCTCCCCCTTCAGATTGGACAGGCAAGTATGCAGAGCTCTACACCCATGCATTATGTCAGCAGCATTACAAAGGCATGAAGTCAGCTGTATGTATCAGGATGGACACAGGCTCATCATGGCTCAGCAAACTTGGCTGGTGGACAACTTCCATTAGCAGGCTGTACAATAACAGGTGGACAGTGCTGTGTGACAGTTAAGATGAGGTTGCTCCCCATAACATGGAGGCACTACCTCCTCAGGTAAAAGAAGCACATAGTGTTGTTGCAATGTTGAGTAGACATGGTGAGTGACAAAAGTAGCCACCCACCCAGAGCAGATCTACAACACACAGTATAGTTACATGTGTGACCTCAAAGGACAGGCCCAGATTGTTGGTGACCCCATATGTGATGATGCCACATACCCACACTGTCTGCGTCAACTATACTCCCTTGTCCCCACCACATGTGACAAATGACATTGCTACAACTGGCCTCTCACTGGAAAATACACAGCATCTGTTGCACATGCTAACATTCCAGCCTGCATCCCACATGTGATATGGCAAGGATTATCAACACCATTGGAACACCCTTGCAATCATACTGGCACTACCGGCTGCACACCAACTGAGTGGACAGTGGCAACTATTATAACCTTGCACAGTGGTGGTGCATCCACTTACCAAAAAACTATACACCTCTTGGCCTGAGTATCCATATCTGTATGGCTGTAGGGGTGATCATCATGGACCTGATCAGCACACATATATGTGATCTACACACAGTTGATTGTACACAGTTTGGATGTGTGACAGGTGGAGCATGACTGTTACACGTGGTGGACATTTCCAAGGCAGTCACCATGGACATGGGTGAGGGTACATCAGGGCATACTACCCTTTAGACTCAGCCAAGCTGTCTGACTATATTCTCTGCCCAGGCAACATTTACAAAGCACCCACTTAGTCATCTATAATACTATCATTGTAGGGGTCACTAAGTGACCCATTGCTGGCACACACATGCAACAGATGGACATCTGTCTCCAGTAGCTGATCTGTCAGCAGCAGTGCTCAACAGTGCACAGTCCTGGGTTCTCTACTGCTTGGAATCCATTCAAACACAATACACATGACTACTGACTGAATGTGGCTAACAATGTTGGCTGATGCCTGCAAATTGTGAGCACTCATAGAGTCTCTGTGGTGTGCTACTATCTTGCAAAAGGATATTGCAGACGTATACCTGTTGACATAGTAATAGCCATAAACTCAACGCACACACACACATATATATATATATATATATATATATATATATATATATATATAGTATCAGTTCCATCAGTTAGACCTATGTACCAGGTATCTAGCACATCAGTGGCAACATGTGATGTACATATTCAGGGGTAAATGAACTGGGCACCCAGACCTGGCCATACAAGTTTACACCTAATGTGCCTTAGATCTCCCTGTCTCTACAGTGGTATGCCAGGAATTATATGGCATAGCTGAGGCCACAGTCACCGGTAAGTGACATGTTCATAACCTCCAGGTATTCTTCCCTCAGCATGCCAATATCTGAGTGCAATGGCTATTTGGGGATGTACCTTTCTAAGCAGTATTGGCAATTGCACACAACAGTATGGTCCCTCACAAGGTCACTTCATGCCTCCGGTATGTGTTCAATGGGGATGGTCTGCAGTGAGTGCCATTGTCACCTGTGGCACATTGACTGTGCAGACGTGATCTATGCCTTGCATATGGGGCAATGTATGACCCTGTTTTAGTGCATATGCTGCCTATCCGTAGGAGGCATAATAGATTTATAACGCACTGTAAGGACATTAACCTTGTATGTGACACTGGCACTACATGCTTTTGGGAGAGATTTGTCTAGCAGACTTAAACATACCCTTAAAACAGAACCCTGCCTAATGACACACAAAGCACCTCAGTTCACCTCACCACATCCCATCTGTATGATTGACTGGGCGACAGTTATCTCAACACAGGGCATCTGCCTATGTCCCTTTTGGACTGGGGCAATATGCCCTGATCCTGTAACTATGGGTATAAAGATGTCTATGATTGTGAGGGCTGTATGCCATTATGCCAGTGATGTTCAAATGTCCTATGGTTCCATAACATGATGTAAAATACTCTAACAGGCTCACACACAACTATGGCTACATTGAGGTTAGCACCACTTCCAATCACTGCATACAGAACACACAAAGGCACACAAGTAGTGCAAGCTGTATGTAGATGGGAACACTTACCTACTGTATTTAATGGTATACACTACAGATAACAGTACATGATACATGCAGCACACCTCATGTCTGCTAGTACTATCAGTTCAGGACATATTATGCCTGCTAACATCAGCAGGCCTTTTGTGGTCAGTCCTTTAGGGGGGCCACATCACACTCTACAAATAATATACTGCAAAACCCTACCTTTTTCTATGTTACCAAGATGATCATATGTATGCCATCGGGACACACACATGTACCAAGTAGTCTGGAGTGAGATTAGAACCCCTACCCGTATAGTCTTACACACTCTCGATCACAGTATTTATCACATGTACCATGGCTTAAGTCTTGATGCTACACTGTCAGCTGGTAGTCTTAATGGTAATGACATCATCAGGCCTTGTAGAAGAGGGCAGCATGGAAGACAGCAGTAAGTTACAGGGCCAAAAAAGTCCATAATCATTGCAGATGGATAGCCCATGAGGGCATGGCAGTTGTTTTGCAGGGGTACACACACACACAGACACACACACACATGCACACACACACACACACACACACACACACACACACACACACACACGTACACTAAGTAGCCTGGAGTGAGATTAGAACCCCTATCTATTTAATTTTAGACACTATTGATCACAGTATTTATCGCACAAGCCACAGCTTAAGTCTTGATCTACACTGTCAGCTACTAGTCTTATGGCAGTTGACATCATCAGGCCTTGTAGAAGAGGATATACAGACACAAACACACATGGGCACCAAGTAGCCTGGAGTGAGATAATTACCTCTATCTATCTAGTCTTGCACACTATAGGTCAAAGTACTTATCACACATACCACAGCTTAAGTCTTGATACTACACAGTCAGATGGCAGTCTTAAAAGGTGGATGACATCATCAGGCCTTGTAGAAAAGGGCAGTGTGAAAGCCAGCAGCAATTTACAGGGCCAAAAAGTGCATAACCATTGCAGGTGGATAGTCTATGAGGGAATAGCAGCTGTTTTACACACATGCACCAAGTATCCTGGAGTGAGATTAGAACCCCTACATATCTAGTCTGACACATTACAGATCACAGAATTTATCTCATGCACCACAGCTGAAGTCTTGATACTGCATTGTCAACTGGTAGGCTTAAGGTGGATGACATCATCAGACCTTGTAGAAGAGGACAGTGTTGAAGCCAGCAGCAAGTAACAGGGCCAAAAAGTGCATAACCATTGCAGGTGGATAGCCCATGATGGCATGGCAGTAGTTTTTCAGGGGTATACACACACGTGTGCACCAAGAAGCCTGAAGTGAGATTAGAAACCATACCTATCTAGTCTTATTCACTTTAGATCACAGTACTTATTGCACACGCCACAGGTTGAGCCTGTTGTATATGTGATTGCAGGCACAATACGTGTGCATTACACAAACTAGGCTTTTGATGAACACCATCTGTGGTCTGCAGAGTGATATTGCTTCATACTGTTATCTGTATCTGGTATCCTAGCAGTGGGCTAACTGTTATTATCCTAGCTATGTGTGTACATTTACCAGTATGGCCATATGTGGCTGTCTGCAGTTAGATAGGCAAATCTGTGGGCAGGAAAAATGTGCACTGTCCATGTGTGCATTGACAACATTATACATTACACCACCTGCTCACCTGTGTCTCTCTACATGGTGACATCCAGCAGGCACAGGAGTCTGTAGGTAATTGGATTATGTACTGTTGCACCCTAACTTTGGATCCTTTGAGCAACAGTATGGATGTGTGATAGTGCAGATTTACTCACCATTATTAAGGTATGTAGGGCAATACAGACATCCACACACATATTTATGTGATTAAAAGGGATGGTATATATGTAGCTGTGTTTGTGTCTGACATGCATATGTGTTATGTAGATATATGGGGAGACTCTATGTATCAATGTGATGTATATAGCTATATTTGTCAGTATATATCTATTTGACACTACATAGTGATAGATATATTATGTATGTGAGAGGGAGGTAGTGACAGACGGATATGTATATGTATATATCTGTATGTATAGACATATCTACACATAATAGGTCAGTCTGATGATGGGGCAACATAATTGCCCTCATTTTAACTGTTTTGTCATCCCCAGTGTGACTGTCAGTACTTATAAAGTGACTCCAGGCCACACCTGCCTGTACTCCAATCTGGGATTTTTTGTGTGTTACAGACTATACCTCTCAACTGTCCAGAGTTTTGGCTCATAGTTTTGGTTGGTTCCTCATAAAATTTGTGGTTTTCTGGCAAATCACTTGGATGAACTTAGTACTGAAGTTACTAAATAGTGACATACATTTGAGTGTCTGACTTCAAATCCTTCAGAAAAAAATGTCTGCTGAACAAACTCTGTTGTTTTAGCAACTGTTTACATTTATAAGATCAGTATTTAACATATGCCTTTATTTGTGGGCCTTTGCCCCCCATTTTGTCAGGCTTTAAACAGATTTCTTGCACTAAGAGGTTGAGAGGTATGTTGCAGATATTGACATCCCTTTTTCTGCAGTACTGCACATCATTTAAAATGTCCACGGCAGCTGCAACATGATCTCCCATGATAACTTACCTAGTCCACTGAGTCACACAGGCTGCCAGACACAGTAGAATCATTCATCATACAATCAACAGCATAATAACCATACAATCAACAGCATAAATATGTACATTGTTATTCCTGCATTACACGTGACATACAATGTGTGATCAAGTTCTATGTTACAGCCCTGAAATTGCCTGGTCTGTTGGCATACCATTGCTGAGTTACTGTTAAAGTAGTTATATGTGAACATACCATTGCTGACTTACTGTTAAAGTAGTTATATGTAAACATTGCTTTGTTGGGGGTGAGGAACAACAGCACATGATCAGCTTTGATAGGCAGCAGTCCAAATATCATGTGACCACTTTTCCCTTGACTGATGCAGTGCATATTCAAACTATGAGGCCTAGTGATTATTAGGGAATGCAAACTATTGGACTGGGTACCTGTAGTCCCATGTGGATGCTACTTATCTCCACATAGCCCACTGTATTTCCTTACATAAATGCAGCAGATCCATACATACAATACCATATTATAGTAATACTTACAATGAATATGTAGGTTGGAGACTTACCTTGTGAATAGAATAGTTGACAGGACTGTAGTTCAGTGCTGACTCTGTGTGATGCAAGCAATACACAGACAATACATGGATAGGTACAGGTTGTGTGGGTTGTCTGGCATCAACAATTTTACTATATGTATGTGAGTAGTAATGTGTCAGTCCCTAGGGCCTTAGGTTGTCAGTGAATGTGCTATGCATTGTCTCTTAGCTAAAGCTAGGGCATATTGGGCAAGCCTATGTCTGCCTACAGGGACATCATCAGGGGGCTCCTCCTCTGAGCATGGCTGTGATGTCATAGGCACTGGTGGGGGGGCTGTGTTTCCCTTTCCTTTGCTGATCCTGCTGTAGCTGTTTCCACAGGATCATATTGTGTAGCATGGCACATACTGTGAACATATGGGAACATGTGGCTGGAGAGTACTGCAGGGCTCCACCAGATATACTGAGGCACTGAAACAGTGACCTTAGAAGCCCAAACATATGCTCTATGATGCTCCTAGTTTGTGCGTGTGGCTCATTATGGCATTCTTCAGTGGATGTATGTGCATTTTTGATGGTTATCATCATCCATGGCTCCAGTACTTAGCCAGCATCCCCCAGTAAATGGCTGTGTGGGATGTCCCCATAGCAAACATCTGATACAGCTGTGATGTATGCCAGATATGGGACTCATCATAACTGCCAGGGCTTCCAGCACACACATTCATGATAATCCCCTGGGCATTGGACATGACCTGGCAGTTGATAGAGTGGTACCCCTTGTGGTTGACGTAGATTCTACCCTCCTCACCAGGTGGTGACTTGATGTGTACATGAGTTTTGCATATTGCTGGCCCTTGCCTCAGTGGTGAGGGAAAAATAAATGTGCTCACTGGCATGTGGTAGCATGGCATCCATCCAGAAACTGGTGGAGTACCCTGGAATCAAATGCCTGTGAGACCACCATCATGTACCTAGTTGGTATTTGGAAAGTACCTGTAGCTAGTATCCTAAGGGCATATACCTTTGTTTCCACTGGGATGGGTTCCCCTCTGTTAACTCTGGGTCTGAGTTGAGGGCACTAGAGCTCAGTGAGTTCTTGTAGTATGTCCCTGTCCACCCTGTAGTGCTCTGCAATTTCCAGCTCATGTAGCTCCTGGTAAGTTACCCTGGGCCTGAACACTCTTTTCCTTGTCTGTCTAGGCCTATTGTCAGCAGCAGCAGTAGCACTGACTTCAGCATCTAGCACTTGCAGATGTAGCAGACCTGCTGCAGCTGCTAGTATTCGCTCAGTTAAAATTCCCAAGTCTGTACTCCAATGATGCAGAGTATAGTGGAAAATCAGATTGTAGGGTGTATGCATACTTTATAGTGCTCTGCTGTAGGTGCTGACTGTGTGATTCATTACCTATGATGCATTTCACATGCCTAGTATATCATTAACATCATTTAATGGTCCTAGTTTAAGTTAAACAGAGATTGAAACTAATTAATATGTCATTGGCTTTTAGATACAATCAACATTGTGGCGTGCTGCGGCGCCCAGTAGGTAAACAAAACTTAACAGTCAGTGTACACACCCCCACAAACTTCCACATTCAACATGGCAGCACACTGCACAAACATGCTGAAACTTGCTCCCCTTAGGAAAACAAAGCTTAGAAGTGAGTGCACACACCCCTGCAAAGATACACTCATCACTGCAGTGCACCATGCAAGCAGACTGAAATAAGCTTAGAAGTCATTGGACACACCCTCCACGAAGGGGATATGTGGACACGATTACCCCTTTGTGCTATTCAGTAACTCCACCTCATTTGCATAGGGATCCATGCTCACAGCCAGGAAACTAAACGTTAGCGACAGCACCAATGCACCACTGCAGATACTCCACGCAGGGTCCTGTAATACATTTCTGTCACATAATGTTAATTTTGTTTTTTCCAATTGTTTTTTTTTTTTTTATTGTTTTATAAAGCATGTTTGCGTACTGTGGCATGCCATGCAAATATGCTCAAATTATTAAAAAAGGAAATTTAACTTATTTCCTTTAATTTGTCAGACACATAGAGGATAGTTTTGTTGATATCTGTAGGTGCTATGCCATTTTTGCCCATCTATCTACATTTTTAAAGCCCCTTTTGACTGTCTATATTCCTGTACATGAAATTTTTTTCATGTACACTATGGACACTGACATGGGGTCTGAGGAGTTGTCTATCTGCTTGCTGGATCACTCTACCTGCTTATGAGATGATTTGCATGCTACGGAAGTTTCTGTGTTGATGCGCCTGTCGCTTACTGAATCTAAAAATGTTTGCATCCATGTTAGCAGCATGTCAGGATGCCTACATGGGAAAAAAAAAACATGTAGGCTTTATTAATTTCCCCCTGTCATCATGAATGGACTGTTCAGCCATTTTGATTGCACAGCTGAACACCTTGTCAACTTGTGTGTTTCTATAAATTTTCATAATGTATTCATGTATTTACTTATTTATGTAAATTTGTTTACTGGGGCAGAACACTGATCAAACAATGAGCAGTTACAGGTTCAGCCCAGTAGTATGATTTTGTGTAAAAAAACTTAGTAAATAATTGCTGTATACCTTCGTGTGATCTTCTTCATGGCAGTAAGATGTTGCTGCACTGGGGTGCCTGAATTTCCTTTCCATTTCCAAAATATATCAGACCAGGTCTTTGAGAAACAGTTTTGGGGACCAGAAGATAGAGGAGGGACACCGGAGTAGCTTGATGGTCATCTGGCTGGAGAGGAAAAATAACGAATTAAAAAAAAAACACATGAATGTGGTGGATCTACTGTAGGAGCTTGCGCACTATCTTTTTTACTCCTAGTAAGCTGTTGCCAAGCAGTCAGTAACAGTTCTTGAGAAATAAGCCCCCTTCCTTTCACCCTTTCACTCTCTGATATGGGGATCTGTTTTCTCTTCCTTGATTTTTAGATATACTGCCTGAGAGATTCTTCAACTTTGCAAAGGTATTTATGAATAATGAAGACGTACATCCTAGACTGTGCAAACTTGAATACACAAACAAGTATTCTCATGCTAGCAATCAGCTTGCAAACATCTACAATGTGACCAACTATATGAAAGACTGTTGTGGTATACTTTGAATTGTGAGAACATTTTTTAAAAGAGGAATTTAATTAACTAAAAATATATCCCATAACAATACACTGTGGCTATCTATATATATATAAATATATATGTATGTATAATTTGCAAAAATACTTAAAAATGTGATTTGCTTTATTTTGTGGGAAAGTTTTTAATAAGTGTACTTAATTAAAGTAGATTTATAAATATCCTCCTCCAAAAAACATACACTGTTACTGTCTTGCCAATTAAAATAGTAGTCTTTGTATTATGAATGAAATTATATACATTACAAAAATAATTGCACTGTATT
>NC_056732.1:684841924-684866924 GCF_019279795.1 Protopterus annectens | reverse complement strand
TGACAAAGTTTAGGTTCCTAGAGCGTGTAGCTCAGAGGGATTGGGATTTCTTTGGTGTAGCATGTCCAACAGCTCTGGGTTTGACATAGCTTTACATGTTAGGCAGAGATCACCTCGGAGTAGGTGATATGCTACAGAGTAAAGCAGGAGTTTTTTGTGACGATCATTGTAGGGCATCAGTTTGAGGCCAGTAAATCTCTTTGTGAGGTACATCTGTGGCCTTTCCAGCTGCTGCAGATGTCTTGTGAGGTACATTCCAAAAGGGGCGTTGTACTCTATAATGGGTCTAATGAGTGTCGAGTAGAGGGGAACAATGACCTCTTTTTTCCTGGATGAGAACCCTTTTGTAATGAGGTGTGCCATGTAGAAGGATTTCCTGACTACTGTGGCAATGTGGTTATTAAAGGAGAGACTACTGTCCACTTGGGTCCCAAGGTCTCTTATCACACATTCAGTGTTAAGAAGATTGCCGCCTATGTGGTAGTTCATGTGTACAGAGTTTTTACCAAAGGGGATAACAATGCACTTTTTGGCATTGAGCTTGAGGCCATGGCTCTGACACCAGGCATCTGTCTCAGTGAGGCCCTTCTGTAGGATGTCCACATCATTTGGGGACTCGACTATAGCTCCTAGTTTGCAGTCATCTGCAGACTTCATTCACCAGAGGCCTTCTGTGTTAGCCTGTACTTCAGAGAAGTAGATACCAAATGGGGGAGGTCCCAGGACTGAACCCTGTGGTACTCCACTTGTCACTGGTTTGAAGTCAGATTTGGAGTCTGCAACTTTTACAGTGTGGGTTCTGTCAGTGAGCCAGTTGGCAACCCATCTTGTGACATAGGGATTTATACCTAGTTTAGTGAGTTTAGCTATAATTCCAGAATGGGGAATGGTGTTGAAAGCCTTGGCGAGGTCAAGATAGGCTGTGTGAACTACCTTACCCTCGTCTATGGCTTTGGTGACTGCCTCAAAGAAGTCGACCAGGTTCAGGAGACAAGATCTGTCTTTCACAAACCCGAACTGGGTGGGGGTCCAGAGTTTGGAGGTTACCAATATCTTTGTTTATGAATTCCATGACGATACGTTCCATGGCCTTGCAGACCAGGCTCATCAGGCTAATAGGGCGATAGTTCCCAGGATCAGTGGTGGCTCCCCCTTTGTGGAGTGGGATAACTTTTGCTGTGCACCATTCAGTGGGCACAAAGCCTGATGTGATGCTATGACTGAACATGGTGCTTAGGTGGGGAGCCAGTTCATTCTGAAGTTCGTGTAAAATGCAGCCTGGAATGTTGTCCAGTCCCATGGATGCTGTGTTTTTGGCTTTAGAGAGTGCTGCTTTTACCTGTGCAGTCATGATTACAGGGACTCTGCAGTCTTCCTGTATAGATATGGGCCCTTTAGGGGGTGAGTGGGGGGGGGGTAAAGTTAGCATTGAACCGATCTGCCAGGATGTTGGCAATATCAGTTGGTTCTGTAATTTTTGTGCCATTGTGTGTAATCAAAGCAGATCTGGGTGTTGCTATTGAGATTCTTGGGACATATCTATAGAATGCTTTGTGGTTGCCCTTAGAATCAGTGGCAATCTTATTTTCATAGTTAGCTTTGGAGGATATTATAAGGGATCTCAGCTTCTTGCTGAGGCTGACCAGGGAGCTCCTCCACACATGGGATTTTACTCTCTTTTGCAACAATTTCTTCCTTCTGTTGTAGAGTTTGTTTATGGCAGTGGACCACCAGATTGGCTGTCTTTTTTTGGAGGATAGCATCTTGGTTCTGTTTGGGATAGCACAATCCATGCACTCGTGTAAGTGCTTATAGAGTACATTTGTGCAGGATTCAGCAGTCATAACTGCATTGTCCATCTGCATGGGTGTCATGAAGTTCACCACTTCTGTCTTAAGAAGCATGAAGTTGGCTTTGGTGAAATTTTTTACCATGGTTTCCTTAATGGTGGGTGGGGGCAGGATGTGGATATCTAGGATGATTAGCTTATGGTCGGATCTGACCAAAGAGGAGTTGACTTCAGGTGTGGAACACCGGTCATTTATGTTGGTAATGACTAGGTCTAGGATATTGTTGCCTCTGGTGGGGGTGTGGATAAGTTGATCCAGGGCATTGGAATTTATGAATTCCAGAAAGCGCTGAGCGAAGGTGTTGGTACATGAGTAGTTTTCCCAGTTACTGGTGGGGTAGTTGAAATCGCCCAATAATAGGGTTTTTGGTTGAACCCTAATATTTTCCAGTATATCAATAAAAGAGGAGTGGGAATCCTGGGGAATATTCTTGCATTACTGACTTAAAAAAGGCATATATCAGGAAAAAATGTCTCCTTAACTCAGTCACTCAAATGGAGCTCAGGAAGTTGCACTGTAACTTCCAATGCGCGGAGCCTAAGCCTTTTGACAGAATCAAATTATGTCCTCACATTTCAAACAAATGTTCATATCTCTGGAACCATAGGGATTATGAAAGAAGTATAAATGGCAAACTCTTAAGCACAAACTGTTTTTATAGTGGTAGTATTCTTTAGGTTCTAGGTCTTAAACCAAATTTTGTAAGTCACAGTAAACACAGAAACTATTACATTTGTAATATTTTGTAAACAACTTACAATATCTCAGTATACATACCTTCTATTTTGCATCCAGCTCTACTCAATCTTGACTTTACATTTTATTTTCATCCACCTGTCCAGTGTATCCTCCTAGTAGGAATAACTGTATATCCTTACTACTGAGTTCCCCAGATCATATTTGTTCAGATGGAACATGATAGAAACTTTTAAGTACCACAAAGAAGTCATTAGGTACCTAGTGTTTATAATCTTTTAAAAATGTGCTGTTGAATAAGAAGACACAGCCTGAGAATAAAACAATGCTGTTCCAAGGTGACACAATTAAATATTATTTTATAGAAAGGACAATGAATAAGTAAGGCAGCCTTCATGAAACGGAAAGTTTAGAAATGGTTGATAAAATCAAAGCTATATAAGGCAGACATTAAGGCTTTCCTTGTAAAAAGTGGGCTGGAACTAAACAATTTGAGAAGCAGAACTTGTAGCTTTGTGGTTGCTTTCTGGAATCAGAATATATATTTCTGGGGTGCTGTGACATGTTTTATTCAGTGTCATAGTACCAAAATGGTAGCATTTCTTGAGCTGAGGTCCTTATGAAAGATATAAAGTTATCCTTTTGTTTTTTTTAGGCCATGGAATTTCCATGTAATATTATGGGCAGATGTAAAATATAGAAATAAAAAATGAAAGACCAATATGGTCTGTTTTTGGTTATATTTCCTTTGAAGCTGCAGTTACGGAGCATTGATAAAAGTATCGGAAACGCAAAGTAAAATAAAAATAAAATGTTTGCAAGGAACTTTATGTAGTATGTCAAAGATTTTAACATAAAACAAACAGTGCAGTGTTATTAAGGAGAAGCTGATATGCAAGCAAATTATTTTGAGACATACTAACTGCTGCTCATGTGACAGCCAATTTCCTTGCTGGCATCCTATATATATATTCTTAGCTATCTCTGTGACATAATATGATAAGTCATCACCCTAATGATTCCATGTCTTAACTTGTGCCAGAAAGCAAGCTTAATATTTTTTATTAGTTTAATGGAAAAAATGATGTACTGGAAATAATTTAATAAGACTTACCAGGAAAAAGAAAATATGTTTTTTACCTATTCAGTTATCTACTGCCTACAACATTCTTTTTTTTTATGTATTCTGTAATGGACACTATTTCTGTATTCTTTTGCATTCTGTTGGATAGTTACTGTCTATATAAAGAAGACCATATATGGCCACTGCCCTCTTTGGCAAAACTGCAGACATTTCTGTTCAGTAGTTCAGTTATCTTGGAAAAGTAGTGCTTATGGTTTTTATCAGTAATAGTGCTACAGGAAAGCTTGCCTTATGATTACCTGAAACAGTTCACAAAGAATGGTACATAATTATCCAGCTGAACACTTGGATTCACATATGTTGTTTACAGATTCAGGTCAATGGAGTACCCTCGAGGAATGGGGCCTGGGGAATAGGAATCAACCCCTACAGCAAGTCTTCTTCCATTGGGAAGGGAATAGTTAGTTATTACTCATAAACTGATTCCAAGTGGTGTATGGGGTGCATAGCAAGAATATTAGGAAAAAAAAGGAACCTGAAAGTAAGTCTGCATACTGTAACCAAGACATGTCACATTGCTAACCCATATTGGTGTAAAGAACTCCTCCCATGTCTCATATGTTTCCAGTCCACCTACAGTGTACTACCAAACAGCCATCAAGACAATATTTGTCAGGTAGGGAAGAGGCTGTCCTACTCAGTACACTGGGAATTGGGAAATGGCTGAAGAAGGAACTGGCCAGCTGGCAGTAAGTGATACATATGATTGGTTGGACTGGGATATTCAGCCATGACCAGGGTCAGCACAACTGTAGGGCCATACAGGAACAAAGTGCAGGGCCTTTGACTGAAGGTAGACAGCACAATAAGTAAATGAAACAGTGCATTATTCAGTATGGACTGAGTGACATGTAACATACTTACTGTAACATTCTTCAGGCTCTGCATGTCCTGGGTAACATGAAGCATAAAACCAATATCTGAGTATATCTTACCTTCCAGTGTGTCTGGTTTGCTCATACAACATACACTCCTGAATGTCTTCCTGTAGGCTAGCAGCATGACTCAGGACAGACAATACCTCATTATCACATGATATGAATTGATCAGTGATATAAATATAAAGATAGATAGATAGATAGATAGATAGATAGATAGATAGATAGATAGATAGATAGATAATTTTCTTTTAGAAGCCATCCTTTAATGAAAAGTAGTCTGTGTTATGCAGGAACGTTGTAGTTAGGCAGAATGTGCATCATGGGAAATTTTTATCTGCAGGCTGTCCCTCCATATGTTCTACTATTTTTAACATTTTAGGAGATGTAATACTCAAAGATGCTAACATTATTGTTAGTTTGTTGTGATGCTTTCTTTTTGTTTAATAATGCTATATGGTGATATTTCCTGAAAGAAGAATGGATACAATTGTCAGCTGGGCACTGAAGCTTGAGTATGTGCTCCTAGACCTAGACCATACAATATTTCCAGATTTAACCCCCACAGCATCAGTGTAGCTATTGTTTGACTCTGAGGAAGTCACTTAACCAAACATAGCTCATAGCTCACTACCCAAAAAGGAATGCATCCCCTGTCAACTTATTTGGTTAACAATGTTTTAACTAGATTTAATAATTTGATGGCTGCTAGTTTTCTAGGTGAAGCCACTAGGCATACGTTTCAAAAAAATGCAGACATGCATATATTGTCTCAGTAGCATATTTCCATTAAACCAACATACTTAACCCTATGAATACAATTTTAAGATTATTTCCAAAGTCTAACTTTCCTGTAGTATTTACTCTTTTGAATACTTTGTGCACTTATTTTTTATTTTATAGTCAAATCATATAGTCAAATGATACTCAAGGGTGCTACTCTTGTGTTTCACGCATTTCCTTTACCAGGATGCTCAAGAATCTACTAGTCTGTTGGAGAGGTGATGGGAAAGAAAGAGGTAATTGGGAACATATTTTCCAGGAGTGAAATGAGTTGGCAGACTTTAAGGATTCCCTGTAGACAACTGTATCAGAAATAGTGGGTGAGCAAATTGATGTAACTAGGGAAATTACTTTTCTGAACTATGATACAGAATCAGAATTGCCTGCACATAGTAATGCCTTGCTCAGTCTAATTATAGTGGCTGCCAAAAATTCAGTTACTAGAAAATGGAAATCAAAGTCTAAACCAACTTTACTAAAAGTAGCAAAGATATTAGCAGAGTTAAAACAATTGGAGTTGGGATCTTTAAAAAGGGTAGGAGCAAATTAGTGGGATTTGTGGGAACAATACATACAGGGGAGGAATGAGGTTTAAAAGAAGGCAGGATTTGAATGAGCTATGTAATGTTTGATTGACAATGATTGGGTAGATTATACATGGTGTATAATGTTTGCAACTGGAATTATGTCAATATGGTTTGTGACATAACATGCTGGCAACTAATATTACGACAATATGGTTTATTTTCATTTATAATACATGTATGATTGCCTATGTCATAAATGATAATTAATTAAAGATGTTTCTTGTTTAAAACAAAAGGAATCTTGTAGTTTCTAACTGAAATAATAAGTATTTGATATTGCTGTTGCCATTTTTCAGTTGTATTGCACGCAGAGCAGGCTCTGAGATTGTGATGCATTGTTCTAATCTATTTTGTCAATTTTTTAAATTTCTTGAAATTTGTGTAGATTTCTGAATTATGTACAAAGTGATTATCTAGCTCTCAGCAGAAAGCAGTTCTTTGGAGGCAGTTCTCAGATTAGATGAGAAGTCCATTCTCGGACGGTTGTTGCAGGAGATGCTACCAAGAAAAGAAACAATATTTTTCATGTAAAGTTGAATGCCATCTGTGTAACACAAATTGCAGCAACTTACTTACATCTGTAGAAAACTTAATCTAATATGATACAGTCTGCAAATTTGCATGAGTCAAAACAACACCCAAATATACTGACCAATTCAGCCACCTTAAATGTTTTGTATTGTATTATGTCCTTAAAGAAAAAAGAGTATACAACAGGTAATCAGAGTAAGGAAATAATCACTTTGGTTCTTAACTGTATGTAAAACACTTCATAAGACAAATGAAACATATTTATTCTTTTAAAAGCCAGTATGAAATTTCAGCAAAGGAGACACAGTTAAGGGAACATAATGACTGACTGATAAAAGACCCAAAAAAGCGGCTATGCCATTATCTGGAATATTTCATAAAAACAAGCCAGCTCTATGGCACAGAGGGATGAAGTATTAGCTAAAATTCAGATGACCCATTGTTGAGTAATGACAGGCTTCTGCTGTAACTGGTAGGAGCTGAGGAAAGAAGGAAGGATGAAATATATTTCTCCTCATGTTTCCAAATGAGAATGATGTGAGGCAATGTTGGGACAGGGTATATTGCTCAGTCTTGCTTAGTATGGCTCTGATGGGGGGACAGAAGCCAAGAAATTGGCTGGTACAGGGTTGGGCAGTGGGTAAGTTTGGGAAATTTCCATCCTTGGGCCAAGAGTGAGACTGCTCTCAATAATCAAACCTCTTTGACTGAAAAAAAAAATTCCAGGAGTGGCACCAGCATTCAGGGTGTTAGGGCCAAATAATGGAAAGCAATCTAAGCTGCTGTGAGCACATGTGGCTGCTTTCAAGTCTTAACTACTATTCATTTATTTTGACATTTGTTGAACAGGTTAGTCCAACTGAGTAGAAGCCCTTTTTCTGTGGATACCTGGGGAGAAAAGCTCCAGTAGTGTAAATTAAAAAAGTTACAAATATTACGTAATGTGAAATAGACAATGTGATTCAATTAATTACATACAGGAATATAAAAAAACAACAGTACACACAGGATAAAATGTGACATTACTTTGAAGTACATGTTTATATTATAGCCCTCAGTTAAAAGTTAAGAATGGGTTTGAGCATCTCACAGTAAGGAGGACATGAACAAAAACATAGAGATGGGTATACTAATTAGCCAAAGCATGAGAACACTGCAACATGAAAAGTTAAAGGGAACTAATAACAAATACGTAGTAAACACAACTGGAGTACATTCCCCACAATTGGTTTAGTGCTTTTGTCTACAAATAGTCATAGACATCTTCAGAATACCTAAAACTGAGGTAAAAACAGCCAATAAATACTTTTGCAACAATCATGTGACATAAGACACCCTTAGGATATCCATCATATGACAAATACATGCAACCAAAAATCCTAAATTATAAACCAAAACTTCTCAGGAATCCAAATAATTATATTATAATTAAGTCTCTGTATTCCAATTTGTACTTCCAGCAGCCTCCACTGAGACGTTTTGGAACTATTTCCAAAATAACAAAATATAGATTTCTTAAATTCATTACTCATTAAGAAATGTTTATATAATGCATTTTTCTTAACCATTTTAATGCATTTCAAATGTACATATATCCTCTGTTACAAATATCTACCTTTTCCATATTTTAAATGTATCACATTAGGTACACTGATCTGCGTAAACTATATCTGAAGTAGAAATAAGAACCTGCACATGCCAGAACCTTTCGACAATTGATTATTGTAATTACAGTCCTTCAAGTATGTATTTACATTGCTTGCAGGCCCCACATTTATACGTTCTCTGTTTGCTGATAATTAGATCTAATTGCCCCATTCTGTGTTGTGTATCACATACAATATCCATAATATTTTTATTTCTCTTATAAATTAAAGACGATGTGATCCCAACTGTATTTCTTAATTCTTCTGCATAACTAAATGAACACCATTTATTATTGATCATATGTGGAATCCATTTCTTATCTACAGAAGAACTCACCAACATAACTGCCCCTAATAGTTTATTATCCACCAGATCAGCTGATCGAACGTATTGGCTTTTCTGATAAGTGAGATCATGGTAAAGTGGGAATTTGAGAATTTACCCCTTCCCCACTGTATTGCAATCTTGGAGTTGGTATATATAATTAGCAGGTTGGATTTATGTTTGTGTGTGTGGGGAGGGTGGTGCAGGGGGCTAGTTCTCCTGCAATTAAGTAGATTTTGTGTTGCTTTGAATCTTTATGATGCGGAGTGTTGTGTATTCAAATCTTCATAATTCATATTGTTCCACAGTAATATTAGTACTTGAAATTTTGATACTCTGACCAGCTCTCACTCTCTCTGTAACACACACACACACACACACACACACACACACACACACACACACACACATATATATATATATATATATATATATATATATATATATATATATATATGTGTGTGTGTATATATATATATATATATATATATATATATATATATATGTGTGTGTGTATATATATATATATATATATATATATATATATATATATATATATATATATATAAACTTTTCATACCCCGCATCAGTCTCCCCTTCTTGTTTTTCTGTGCTTTTCTCTGCTTGCTGTTTCCCATTATTCATTGTTCTCAATCTCCATTTCCTCCCCATTTACAGATAAAATGGCTTCTCATTTTGCTGTGGTGTTATTGTATGGGTGCCTGCTGTACTCATACTGCAGCTATTTGAAGATGCTTTGCTACATGTATGAATGTACATAGCATGGGGTATATCACCTGCTTGTTACTTTCCCTTGGATCAGCATTGTCATTTCAGGAGCATGATTACTGTAGTTACCAAGGCTGTGAAGATACATTATATAGCACTGTCCTAAGCATAACATCCCAATATGGGCTGTCATTCATTCTTAATCTCTGTTGGACCACATCATGGTAACTTCATCTTGCTATTTCCAGCTGTATGTTCACATTATGCTTTTTTTTTGAATACCCCTCAGTATGTTATGCAACAGTAGTTATTGCATGCCACCAGACTCTAATCATACCATTTCAGAAGCACACAATGTACCAAAAGCATTGTAAACATGACTGGCACAATCTTCTCTGCATCAACAGGAAGAAAAAAAATGGTATATTAATAATAATAATACTGGGAGTGAGGGCATAGAACTCTACAAGAAGGCTTCTCCATTCAACCTGCTATAATAAGGGGTTACTGAATGTTCTGCACTACTAGGGCTTTTGTTTCTGCTATGCCTTGGTGAGCTTTATAAGAAAGCTGGAGATCCCATCTTGTTATGTTGAGCACATGGCTAGTCTTGCTCCTGTTAAGATGGATTTCTAGTAATTTGATATTTTAAGTTCATGTTGGTAATTTTAATATTTCTTGAATATAGAAAGAATTTTACATACCATTGAAGATCTTATGCCATAAATTTATCTTCACTTGCTAATGTACAGGACTATTACAGTTTCTTATCTATATCTCCACTAAGGGTAGAGATTTGTGAATTGCATCTAATGCAGTAAAATTAACATATTCACTGTTTATTTATCCCTTTGCATGGCCTTGTTGTTGGTTTTCAGGTCACTGAGTATGCTGATATCTTTTAAATTTACTGCACTATTATAATGTGTGTCATTACCCTTGTTATATAATGGCAGAAAATTGAAAATTGCAGCGTTGTGGTTTGGTCTTTTTGGATTCTCAGGGGTGATATATAAATCTGAGGTAGTCATGCATAGCTTCTAGTGGTGCATTGTCTGTTACTATATGAGCTTGTTTCTCTAAAGACAGACATGAAAATACTCACAGCTCCACATTATGTGTTAAGCTGTAATTTCTGTTTGACAGTCCTATTTTTCTACACTAGTGTGAGATCTACAAGCAGGAGCTATGGCCTTAAAGTAGTCTGTGATTCTGAATTAAAATAGCACCTAATCTGTTTAAACTTTCATTTACATCAAATAAATTTTTCTAGTTATATAAAACTATGACATAATTTGATCAGAGACTATTTTTTTATAACTTCCATGACACACACAAACTGTAGAAGTAACACAAATAAAGGCAAAAGGCAAACAGATCCACTCCCAAGTATTTATTTAGTGCTTTCTTTTATAAAATACAAACTTTCTCAGAATAAAAGCTTAATTTAATAGAGGTAGTGTTGGGACAGAAAGATGGCTGGTGCTGTATAGAGTGAATTATCTGAAGTTGAGAGAGAAGAAGGTTATGGGGAAGCTCTAACCAGTTTAGTTTCCTGAGTGCCAAGCAATGATGATAAAAGTATGTCAGTTCAGCAGCAAATTTGGCAACCTTGTTGTATGTGGTTTCTAATTTTGAGAGGATTGTGGTTTGTAAGTTGCTGAGCATTTGAGAGCCATAGAGAAGGGTTGGTAGTAGACAGGCATGAGATAGGGCTGTCTTGGCATTACTAGACAAAATGTTTTTGTTCCTGTATAGCAGTCCTAGTTTTTGGTGTTTTTTTTAATATTACTGAGCACATGTTGTTCAAATTTTAGCTGGTCATCAATAATGACACCAAGTAGTTTGGTGATGATGAATGTGTTATTGTGGGAAGAGATAGAGAGATGGTTTTAGATGATACACTGTTTTTGGGACAAAAAGCAAGCGTTTAGTCTTCTTAGGATTTAAGATTAGTTAATTCCATTATTAAATATTTTTATACCTCTTCATTGTGGCTGGTCTTCTAGCGAATACTTTTAACATCTTGTGAGAATTTGTCCTTATTTTAGTGAACTGTGTCCACTCCGATAAAGCTTACTGCTTCGGTCACACACTACCATTTATATCAGTATTAATTTGACACAGTATAATTGGTTACCCTTTGTAAGAGCCTTAGATTATCTGGCTGGTGGCAGCAATTTACTTCATGGTCTGGAGAGAGGGGACATAGCTAGTGAATCTGTATCAGCCTTTCCCAGGTGTCTGTGTGTGTGTGTGTGTGTGTGTGTGTGTGTGTGTGTGTGTGTGTGTGTGTGTGTGTGTGTGTGTGTGTGTGTGTGTGCATGAAAAATAACACATTCAAGTGTGTGTGTCAGATACCTGGAACTGGCACACTGTTCCAAGGTGAGTATTGTTTGGGATCTGGAGAAACAGAAAGTCCAATCCCAGATCTGGAGCAGATTCCCTGTGTGCTCTTGAGGGAAACTTTGCTTGATGCAGATAGCTGCATTTAAAATACTGTGTAAATCCATTCCTGTTTTAGTGACTGCCTCTCACCGGTGTCAGTGGTGAGGACTGAAGCTCCTTGATTACTGGCTCAGAGTAAAGAGGGGCCATCACAATAACAATTTCTATTATTATTTTTAATAGAAAAAGCCCTTTACTGCTGTAGGGGAATATTCTTGCATTACTGACTTAAAAAAGGCATATATCAGGAAAAAATGTCTCCTTAACTCAGTCACTCAAATGGAGCTCAGGAAGTTGCACTGTAACTTCCAATGCGCGGAGCCTAAGCCTTTTGACAGAATCAAATTATGTCCTCACATTTCAAACAAATGTTCATATCTCTGGAACCATAGGGATTATGAAAGAAGTATAAATGGCAAACTCTTAAGCACAAACTGTTTTTATAGTGGTAGTATTCTTTAGGTTCTAGGTCTTAAACCAAATTTTGTAAGTCACAGTAAACACAGAAACTATTACATTTGTAATATTTTGTAAACAACTTACAATATCTCAGTAACCACTCAAGTTACATACGTACTGTTAGCAGCATTTTATTCATCTGGCTGAGAACTTTCATATGAGGCTAAGGAGTTCTGTCTCTGCTACTTATTTGTTTTAATATTTAGAAAAATGTAGAAATTATTTCTATATAAATTAAAAAAACAACATTTAATATCTATTTACCTGCACTAGAGGGAGCTCAAATATTAATGCATTTGGGTTTGGTACTGGGTAAGCTTTAACATGAAATCTTTTAAAACCTTGTACATTGCATGGTTTTGGAATTATTGATGCAAATATGAACAAGCAATATTTGACACCTAGAGGCATCAGTAGGAGTTATGCAGATGCACGTGAAGGCATCGCTCAGATGTAATGTGGTTTACTGCTCACATATGCCTTGTTTCCTCTGTATCCCTTGATTTTTCAAAAGCATTTGATCTAGTCTCTCACCAAAATGCCTCTGTCAACTGTCTATCCTAGGGCTATCACAATACACATTACTATGGTTTAACAACAACATAACCAATAGATACCAGTCTGTTGAAAGGGTCTCCACCTTTTCTTTCTTCCTTTCTTCATGCCAGTACTGGTGTGCCACGGGGTTCCACTCTTGTTCCTCTACTTTTATTTTATTTTATTTATTTTATTTTATTTTATTTTACATTTGTTGACCGGGCTAGTCTAGCTGGATATATGTCCATTTTCAGTAGAGGCCCGGGGAGAAAAGCTCCAAACAGGAAGTTGACAAAGTTAAACTAAGCAATTCTACAGAATTAAAACTAGGCAATACTAAATAAATTGAACTAAGCATTTCTATACAGAAAACATAAAATAAACAATTTTTTTTTTTTTTACAAAATCACACTAGAAAGGTATGAGCAATTATTAGATAAAGGGAATAATAAATGTATCTTATTCTCATTATAGGAGACTAGGAGTAGAGTTGAAGGCAGTGGATGCAGGTGTAGGAATAGAGTTAAGATTATAGAATGGAAGAAAAAAGATATCAATGGGGGTTAGTACATGGACAAAGCCAGTGTGCTTTCAGATGTTTTTTAAGATGTTTCTTGAAAAGAAAAGTAGAATTAATGGTAGATAATTCAGCAGGAAGTTGATTCCAGACTTTACCTACGGTGTTAGCAAAAAGAGAATCACCGGCTTTGTTATTAGCCTTGCTGGATAAAACTAGGAGCTTGTTAGCAGAGCGTAATGTAGGTAGATTATTGTAAGGAATAATAAGATTAGACAAGATAGGAGTGTTGTTAGGGAGGTGTAGAATCTTTTGTGTTATAAGCAATTGTTGAAAGAGTATATGGTTTTGCAGTTCTAGCCACCCTAGTTGTTTGATGTTAAGACAGTGGTGAGTTTTAAAGGGGGAACTTGTGATAAATCTAGTTATGCTATTATAACATATGGAGAGCTTAGTGAGGTTGCTTTTGGATAGGTTGGTATATATGACAGAGGCATAAAAGAGGGTAGAAATGAGGTGGGTCTGAGCAATTGTTTTCCTTGCAGAGGGGGTAAGGAAGGTTTTTATTCTATAGACTGAGCCAAGTTTTCTGTTAACAGACTTAATGGTGGAGTTTATGTGTTCATCATAATTGAGATGATTATCAATAGTTACCCCTAGTAGACGGGTTGTAGTGTCTGCGAAGATGTTGGTACCATTGTTAGAGGTTATAGAGAAGAGAGGAGTGGCTGATTTATGAGTAGAAGTAAAAAGCAATAGCTTTGTTTTTTTTGGGTTTAAGAGGAGGCAGTGTTGCATAAACCAGTTTTCAACATTCTGAAAAACAGTTTGTGTGAGGGAATGGAGAGAGGATATATCATTGGCTGTACATATTAATGTGGAGTCATCTGCATATTGAATGCAGGTGGCTTGAGGTATGTTGATGTGTAAGTTGTTGATAAATAAGGAGAAGAGTAGGGGACCTAGGATGGAGCCCTGTGGGACTCCAATGTTTACAGGAAGTAGTGAAGATAGACTGTTCTGCCAAAGTACTGCTTGCTGTCTATTTTCCAGATATGATCTGAACCATTGTATGGCTTGGGGATTGAGAGAATGAGCCTTTAGTTTGTCAAGCAGCAGGTTGTGGTTTACCATGTCAAAGGCTTTTGACAGGTCGATAAATAGAGCAGAAGAGAAAGAGTTGTTGTTGCGATTCTTGTATATAGAGTCGGTAAAGGATAAAAGGGCAGTAGATGTGCTGTGAAATGGCCTAAAGCCATGTTGGCAGTTAGCCAATAGGTTATTTTCTAGTAAGTGGTTAAGTAGCTGCTTGTGAATACATTTTTCCATTATTTTAGCTAAGGGGGAAAGTAAAGCAATAGGGCGAAAGTTAGAAAGCTCTGTAGATGGTCCTCCTTTATGTAAGGGGATGATATGAGATATCTTCCATAGGGTAGGGATTCTAGCTTCAGAGATAGTTCTGTTAATAAGGATAGAAATGGGATAGTCTATGGCTTTTGCAGCTATTTGTAGGTATTCAGATGGGAGTCGGTCAGCAGAAGGGGTGCAAGGTTTTAATTTTTGAAGTAGCTTACAGATGAGAGCTGTAGATACCGGTTGTATCTGAAAGGTAGGTGATGTAGGATTGCAGGTATTTGTTTGGGATACAGCAATGGGTGGTAAAGAATTAGCCAGAGTTTTAATGGCTTCTGTAAAGTAGTTATTAAAGGCGTCAGGGATCAGGTTGGAGTTACTTTTGTTGAAACCGATTTTCAATATATTCACTAGCAATCTATATAAATCCTCTCAGCAATCTTCCCTTACGCAATACACTGATGATTCTACCCTAATATGCACTTTAGATAACCTCATACATATTCATAGAATTGCTCAAAAAGCCTTTAACTCTGTTAAAAGTTAAACCACGTAAATAAATCCACCCACCAAAAAACTAAATCACTTTTGATTTTTTTTTCTGTTTTAAAATGCAATAAAAAGTAAAAAAGAAAAAAATAAATACATCACTTCTCTTTTTTCTAAAATCCCATTTCCATGAAAAAAAAAACAACTTTAAAATTTCTTCCTTAAATAATACCATGATTGAAGTTACCTCAAGTAACAAACTACTTGGCATGACAAACCCCGACAATCGATGACAATCTCAAATTCAATTTACATATCCACAACAGCATCAAGAAAACCCTTAAAATCTAAGCACCTTACATAGAGTAAAGAAATTCCTTGCAATCTCTGCCAAGGTAACTAGTTACCACTGACCTCTTACCCTCTCTTGTATATGAGGCCCTATTATGACCAACCTATAAGCCTCACTTAGTTTTAAACTTGAACAATGCTCCAAAAAAGTTGCCAGATTTGTTTGGGAAAAATTACCAGACCCACAACTGTTTAGCACTAAAAACTGGCTCAAACTTCCTCACTGCCTGTCTTATACCACCTCATCTTAACCCGCAAAATAATCTATTCCTCATTTCCTGCCTAGTAATTAGCCCCATATTCCAATTCTATCTACCAAACCATCCCCTTTGGTAAAATGGTAAACCACTGCTTACCATCTAGAAACTACAAAAGGCTGCTGGAGTCAGTCTCTGTTCCAGTAATGTAGCTAGAACATAGAATAACATTCCTATATCAATCAAATCCATCTCACAACTTCATCTTTTCAAACCATTACTAAAATATTTCCTCTCTGCCTCTTGGCTCTGTCCCTGCTCTTCATCTGGGCCATAGCCTTTCCTCACATTCTTGATCACCTTGTTATACATCTCTTTAAATCACTAAATCACTTAACCTGCTTATTCCTTTCTAATACTTCACTTTATTGTAGTACTTAAACTACTATACCTATTTTTAATTAGCACAACCACATTACCATTCCATCGCTACTTCTCTCTTAGCACTCAGACTTGCTTATCCCCTCTAATACATCACTCTAATGTACTTCATAAGTTACCCCTACCTATCTTATACACCACTCTTCTATCTGAAAATTCTCAGTACTGTGCTTGTGTTTATGTGAATATCAATACAAATTTTATTATAGTAACTACTGTGCTATGCATTCACTGAAACTGCAATATAAAATGTATGATTGTAAATACTGATTTCATTAAATGTGTTACCTTAAAACTTTTCTCCCAGGGCCTCCACTGAAAAAGGGCACCTGTGCTCAGTCATACTTTCCCAGTTAACAATTATCAATAAATAAATAAAATAAATAAATACTGCTGTTATTGGGTCTGTATGGATTGAAACTGAGGTACTGTGTATGCAGACCATCATTTTTGGTTGTTCTGTAGGTTCATGGGTTCATAGGTGTGTACTAGACTAATGGCCCTGGAGCCTTTACAAGCCTAGCCCATAGAAGTGCCCTGGCATCATGCCGCCCAACATTAGTTCCCAGTGCCTTTATCAAGTAGAGCCACAGGAGTGATCCCTGGGGTGAACTTTCTATTTCCCATCCACTCATCAAGATTTCTCTTGAAGAGGGCCAGCGAGGTGCTCTGCTTGACATGTATGGGAAGTATATTCCAGCACATTGGCAGTCTCTGGTTTATGAACCTATCCTTCCAGCATGTTCTGTTGATTGTGGTAATGAGGTTGAGGTCTCTGGAGCGTGTGGTGCAGAGTTATTGGGATTTCTTTAGATGTAGCATTTCTAACAGAGCTGGGTCAGACATGGCTTTGTAAGTCAAGCAGAGATTGCCTCTTAGTAGACGATATGAGACAGAGAATAGCTGGAGTATTTTTAGTCTGTCCATGTACGACATGTGTTTAAGTTCTAGGATCCTCTTCGTGAGGTACTTTTGTGACCTTTCCAGCTGTTGCATGTGTCTAGTGAGGTACATGCCAAATGAGGCATTATACTCGATGATTGGCCTAATGAGGGAAGAGTAAAGAGAGACGATGACCTCTTTCTTCCTGCATGCAAAACCCTTGGTAATGAGATGTGCCACATAGAAGGTCTTTCTGACCACAACGGCAATGTGGTGGTCGAAGGAGAGGTTGCTGTCAACCTGCGTTTGCAGATCTCTTATAACGCCTTCAGTGTTCATTGGGCTCCCATCAATGTGGTAATTAGTGGGAACTGAGTTTTTCCCAAAGGCGATGACAATGCATTTTGTGGCATTAAGATTAAGGCCATGGTTTTGCCACCAATCATTGGTCTCAGTGAAGCCTTTCTGTAGGATGTCTATATCACTTGGGGAGTTAATAATGGCTCCCAGCTTGCAGTCATCTGTAAACCTGGTCAGCCAGCATCCCTCTGTGTTGGCCTGGACGTCTGAGAAGTAAATGCCAAATAAAAGAGGACCCAGGACTGATCCCTGTGGGACTCCACTCATGACTGGTCAGCAGTTTGACTTGGAGTCTGCTACTTTCACACTGTGGATTCTATCTGTGAGCCAACTTGCAACCCACCTAGTGATATAGGGGTTGATGACTTGTTTGGTGAGTTTATCAATAATTCCTGAGTGGGGAATGGTATCAAAAGCCTTGGGCAGATCAAGGTAGACTGTATGAATTGCCTTGCCGTCATCCTCAACTCTGGTGACTGACTCAAAGAAGTCAACCAGGTTGAGCAGCCATGATCTAACTTTCACAAAACCAAATTGTGTGGGATCTAGAGTTTGGAGATTCCCTTTATCCTTGTTAATTAGGTCCATGATGATGTGCTCCATAGCCTTACATATCAGAGTCATCAAGCTAATGGGGCGATAATTCCCAGGGTCTGTAGTCGCTCCCCCTTTATGGAGAGGGATGACTGCAGCGGTGCGCCATTTGGTAGGGAAAAAGCCTGAGGTGAGGCTGTGATTGAACAGGGCACACAGATTTAGTGCCAGTTCACTTTGTAGTTCATGTAGAACACATCTAGGGATATTGTCAGGTCCTATGGAAGCTGTATTCTTGGCCTTGGACAATGCAGATTTAACTTGTGCTGCAGAAATGCTGGGTGCCTGGCATTCCTCTGGTATTGTGATTGGTCCTTTATGGGGGGAGAGAGGGGTAAAGTTGGCACTGAATCTGTTGGCCAGTATGTTGGTAATATCTTTTGACTCAGTATAGGTGGTACCATTGTGCAGTAACTCAGAGCAAGCCTGGGTATTGCCGTGGAGATTTTTGATATAGCTATAGAAGGCTTTGTGGTTGTTTTTAGTGTTTGCTGCAATTCTGCCTTCATAGCTGGCTGTAGAGGTTTTGATGAGGGATCTCAAATTTTTGTCGAGGCTAATAAGGGTGTTTTTCCAGTCTTAGGACTTCACCTTTTTCTGCAACAGTTTCTTCCTTCTGTTGTAGAGTTTATTAATGGCAGTGGACCAGCAGATTAGCTTCCTTTTTTTGGAGGAGAATGTCTTGGTTCTGTTGGGTATGGCTAGTTCCATACATTTATGTATGTGTTCATACAGTGCATTGATGTATGATTCAGCAGTCATGCATCTATTTTCCATTGACATGGGTGCTGTGAAGTTAGCTACCTGTTTTTAGGAGCCCAAAATCAGCTTTGGAGAAGTTTTTCATGGTGGTTACCTTTGCAGGGGATGTGGGTGAGATGTGGATTTCCATGGTGATTAGTTTGTGGTCGGATCTAACCAAGGAGGAATTGACTATTGGTGTAGAGCAACAGTTGCCCATGTTAGTAATAACCAGGTCAAGGATGTTGCTTCCTCTAGTGGGGGTAAGAATGAGCTGGTCCAGGTCATTGGAACTGATGAATTCCAAGCAGAGTTGGGGCAATGTATTGGTGCATGAGTAGTTTTCCCAGTTGATGTTGATAGCAGTTGTAAGTGTAATCTTACATTATGGTATATGTCATTTACTAGTAATCTATGGGCTGAATATTAATTTTATTATTTTTATTGAGTCACTTCCTGAGTAGTAGAAATAATGTACAGCAGTTCCTCCTAGCTATACTGTTGAACTCAGGTTGTACGGACCACATTTTATAATTTTGGCTTTGTATTCCATGTGCAGGGTCTGAAAAGGGTGTACATGACTCAGTTTACTGTCCCAGACATGCTAACTAACTAACTAACTAACCAACTATTTAAATATGAATATTGGTATAAACATACTTATCTAGACTGTTGATATTCATATGCTTTTCTTGTGGTATTTGCTCTTTTCACATGGAGTTATTCCATACCTGCAGCATGCTTAATTAATATTTATGGTTTCGTATTAAGGCTTGTTTGGTTTTATGTTTGTTCTGCACCACTTTGCAGAATGATCATAAAGTCCTTCAGCTTGCCAGAAGAAAGACATTGCTTCCTTTTTTGTTGGACAGTTATTCTTCTGAGAAAGTGTCCTTCAACAACTTTTCATACTGAATTATTCTTGTAGCCTTTTCCGATCTTTATGTTAACGATGATACTTATGGCTATTGTATCTGAAATACTGGACCTTTGCCAACGCATGTATGCAATACATCTATGTCAGTTTTGTTCCCTTTCATCTGTGCCTTAGACAACTCTGGAATTCTTTCATACTTGAACTGATTTGTCAGGATCAGGCCAGTTTACTGGGGAGATTTTGTTATTAACTTTGCTGAGATACAGCTCAGTGACAATTTGTTTAATTTCATTGTATTAGTAAAATTACATTTCTTTAGGGCGGCCACGGTGGTGCAGTGGTTAGCATTGCTGCCTCACAGCAAGAGGTTCTCCGGTTCGATCCTCAGCTGGGGTGCCTTCTGTGCGGAGTCTGCATGTCCTCCCTGTGGTCGCGTGGGTTTCCTCCGGGTGCTCCGGTTTCCTCCCACATCCCAAAGACATGCTGCAGGTAGATTGGACACTCTAAACTGGCCCTAGGTGTGCGTGTGAGTGTGCCTTCTGTGGAAGGTTGGGCGCCGGGCTGGCAACTCGACACCGTAAAACTCCACTGCCATTCAATGTGCGGACAAGGTGATCCGCTGTGGCGACCCCTAACCGGGAAAAAGCCGAAAGAAGAAGAAGAAGTAAAATTACATTTCTTTAGCATCATTCTTAATCTTGTTTGACATATAGGTAGCGTTTCATTGGTTGTTTTTATTGGCTTTCTAAATGTGCATCTTGAGGGGTTTGTGTGTCTCCACAACCAGTGTGTCATGTATATCACATCAAGTTTCACCAGACATATGAATAACTGTGATTTAGAGTTGGGGAAGGATAAATATAAAATGTTAAAGACAATCAAAAATGTGAAAAAGTAAAATGAGGTAATAAGTAAGAAGTGGAGATTAGCTGTGTATGGAGTAATCAGGTCTATAGGAGTGTGAGAAAGAGGAAAAAGACAAAAAAGAGAAGGTGAATGATGCAATAAAGGAATATGAGGCTTGAAATTAGGTCAAGATAGAGTTTCTAACTGATGGAAATGACGAGGGTGTGGAGGTAGAGAATGCACAATCCATGGTGGCAAGTAAATTGACAACAAAGATGGTAAGATCAGAAAATGGTAAACTTCAATGTGGGTCAGCATAAGGATCAAGAATGAAGGAAAGTTTTTTTTTGACAGCAAAAAGAAAAAGGGTGATGTAACTAGCATGACTGAACAAAGATCAGTGGGAGATCACAAACATCTGGGAACATGAACAGAAGTACTGAATTAATGCTTTGCTTTAGTTTTCACAAAGGAAAGCAGGGGGAGGGTGCATGCCTGAAAGGAGAGAGGGCAGAATAGGGAGAACATATTCCATGATAGAGAGGGAGGAAGTTCAGAGGGAATGGCTACTCTTACGGAGGATAAATCACAGGAACATACTGGCTACCTCCCTGTATCTACAGAAATATGCCCAGTGTTGACAAACCACTGATGGAGATCTTCAACAGATCACTTGTTTGTACACCAGAACAAGAGGGCTGTAAGTCAGTGATTGCTGTTTTCTTTAACAAGGGGGAGGGGCATACAATTCTGGGAACTACAGGACTGTTAGATTAATAACAATCAAAGAGGATAGCAAATCTTGCAGGGAAGGCTGGTAGCATCTTTAGAAGTTTGAAGTAAATGTGGGAAACAGCTCAAAGCATGAATCCTTAATAGACTCAGGAGAGGAAGTATCTCTAATGTCAAGGGGCTTCTATAGTAAGCTGAGCAGAAGATTAAAAGATTCAACAAATTTGAAAATCCTACTTGATAGCCTGTGGGTTATAGGCCTCCTTCAGGTTGTCAATTGATTTTTGGAAAAGAATGCATAAAGCTAAATTCAGGAAAATGGCAGTATGTCATCCAATGCATGTCACAAGAAGGCCACAAGATTATTTCTTAATTTACAGTTATCTGCTTAAAAGGTTTAGGCCTACAATTGACTATTTTCATTGGGTCTTATGGCCTAAGAAGAATAAGTCCACTTCCTGTGGAAATAATTTCAAGGTTCATAATCAGATGGAATAATGCTATTTGAAAAAAGATGATGCTGTGATTAAAATGATTTTTGTAAGGTCTCACATATCAGATGTGCCAGTGCTTGAAAACACAGAGAATCTGTCCTTATAGAGACAGAAGACACATGTTGTATGTGTAACCAATGCAGAAATCACAAACCAATGAAGAATGTCCACTCCACAACCAGAAAAGTATCCAAAACTTGTAATCCAACCTTTTATTTCCACAACTTGTGGAAATAAAAACTTGTGGAAATAAAAGGTTGGATTATAAGTTTTTGATACTTTTTTGGTTGTGGAGTGGACATTCATCACATGTTGTATGTGTGTCAAGGCAGGACTATTTAAATCTGAGATAAATGCCAGATGTCTGCCTTTTTTATTAACAAAACAAATTTTGTTATCTGAGAACGTCATCCAAATATTGACACAGTAGTGCCACAAGCTGTAACCCCCAATGTGAAAAATGCAAAGGAACTTTCACTTGGTCATGAGTTACTTCTTCGTAGAATGTGGTAAGAGATAAATTAAATATGTGTGCTAGTTAAATCAGAAGACAAGCAGTTGTGAGACAGGAAAAAAGAGAATGAGTAGAAAGCAGTGTGTGATATGTTTAGTCAACGTGCAGATGTATTTGCAAAAAGTGCTTATGATTGCGGTTTAACTGACCTTCATTTTATTCGAGTGTCCACTGATCCGGGTAAGGGCCCAGTACAGGAGTCCACTAGCATCGTATAAGCACATACAAAGAATTTTGGATATCTTAATGGAGACTGTAATTATTAGGCATGCAAACTGTGTGTTCAACTCTCACATCTGATCTGTTCTCAAACCCAGAAGTAAGTGGATGATCACTACAGACTACAAAAAGCTAAATCATCAGGTGCCCTTATCTTGCTGGCCATAACATATCTAGAGCAAAGCTTGGCTAGGGTTCAGGTCAGGGTGCAAAATACTTCACAACAATGGATATATGAAATGGATTCTGGACCCCTAACAATTCATCCCCAAGACCAAAAAAAAAAAAAAAAACTGTCTTTCACATTTACCTGGAATAGGTGTCCTTTGGGAACCTGAACTTACCTGCAGATTTCAGTATCTCAGTATCTTCCTGCATAAGACCATGCCTGATACAGAAGATGGAGTGAATCTGATAAATGTAAATGATTTGCTAGTCAAAATTAAGACTTTTGAGGAGTATCTTTTTGATATGATTTTTTGTGTTAAATCAGTTAAAGAATGCTGGGGCCAAATTATCCCTCACAAAATGAAAGTGGTTCAGAAACAAGGTCAATTACCTAAGGTACAAAATTGGACCAGCTGGGCTATGTCATCAAAGCAACAAAGAAGAGGCTACCCAATGTATCAACCATAACAAAAAAGTGAGAGAGCCAAGATACTTTCTAGGCATATGCAATTACTTTAGACAGTTTATTCAAGACTATGCAGAGATTACCTATCTTCTGAACAAAGATAATAAAAAGTCAGAAATCTGGGTATGAGGGAAAAACAGGAAAAAGCTATGCAGTCTTTAAAAGCTAGTTTGAGCTACGTCCCACTCTTGGCATATCCACAGAGGCATAATGATTTCTGTTTAGGAGTAGAGTATGCTGATAGTAGCATCAGTTCTGTATTGTATCAGAAGCATGACTCTGATTATTGTGTTATAGCTTAGGTAAGTAACACACTAAGTGAGGCAGAGGAAAAGTACTATGATTGTAAATAGACTGCCTTTTCTAGTGTGTGGGCAGTACAGAGATTTGAAAACTATATCTGTGGTGAAAAACATTGTTAGACAGCCACATCATCAACGTATTGACCTAATGGAAAACAAGACACTTAGGAATGATAATCTCTCTCTTAGCAAAACTGTGGCCTGGACTTCAGCCCTCCAGAGCCAACCTTTGCAAATAAAATATACCAAAAACAATAAAGATCTCCAATTACCTGGGGTTTGTGGGATCTGTAAATGCATGACTACACAGAGTCTGATGAGCCTAGGCAACCATCCCAGCACGACTCAGCATTAGACCTTGTATACAGCAAAGTGGATGCTATAGTGATGATGAAAATGTATACAAAAATGTTCCCAAAGGATATGTTAATTGCTGCTCTATTAGCTAGGATGGAAACAGTTACTGTGGTGTGGGGGTGGTGGTGCTGGTGGTAGCACTGCATGAAGATAAGCCATACCCCATTGTCAGGTACACAGTAGGTACAAAACTAATCAGTTTGATGAATTAGCAACTGTATATTTAGCTAGCTATACTAATAGCTGTCTGGTTTAGTTTTCATGACCTTGTAATATGTACACAGACTCCCATTAATTTAGACAGCAGTCCAGTGTAGTTTGCAAGACATTGTAATAAGTATAGTTTCTTATTATACTAGACATACTTTCCTTATAAATTTGCCAGGCTGAAAGATAAATGACATACCCAGCTCTAAAGAACAATGAGTTATGCATGCCAACTAATCCTAACTAGAGATCACTTAGTGCAAATTTATGGCTTAACAGTGCACGGAAAAAAGGTTAAAGGCCACTCCAAAATGCATGGAGCAGACTAAGCTGGTATCAGTTGCTCTTGTATAGTGAGAAGGCCATTTCTGATTTGATAAATATGCTGCAGTAATGTCAAACTGATGGGAAGTTTTATTGTGTCATTTGGGTTCCCAATACAAAAAAAAATCTTACTAAAAGTGATCTACTGAACAACAGTGATTCTAAAGCCATGCATAAATAAGGACTTTATATTTATATTAAATTTAGGTTTCCTGGTAAGGACTCATAACACCTCAAATAGATTCCAGAAGATAGTATATTTGGCCACAGAGTAATTATGTTAAAGCTGACTAGTCTCGTATATTTAGTGATATTACCTAGCATTGTAGGGATGTATAACATGCTGCAAACTCCAGTGAATTTTCCTAAGACACAGAACACCTGTTCAAACAAGAGAAATCACAATGTCTTGGTCTAATCTCCAAACTGATTGGACTGGTCCAGTAAATAGATTTTCTAGATGCAATCATCACTTGCTAACTATCACATGTAAGTTTACAAATGGGATTGAGTGCTTTCCTGCCTCTGTTAACACTGCAAAAACAACTGCCTTGTTGAATCAACCATATGTTTAGTCATTGGAGGTTACCTATGAGAACAAAATCTGACATGAGACTGCATTTCCCTGGTGGAGAGAGCAAATCAAATGATAGTCTTTATACAAAAAAGTACCTCAGCTAATCAGGAAAAGACTGGGGAGTGAAGTTACTTCTAGTACTGATGTCTGTCCATGTAACTCCCAATTAAACCACTGGCATCTCACCCTTTGGAATGATCATTTCTACCCCCATTTTTCCCATTTTCTACATGGGGTCGGGGTGTCATGTCAGCTGTTGCCATCTCTCTTGATTGGGTCTATATTATATCATCGAACGCTTAAAAAAGCGAACGCTGATTGATTGACCTAATTTAAGCAAAAGCTTACAATCTCGAACTGTCAGATCAGCGATTTTTTT